>NC_069504.1:47476180-47573680 GCF_027579735.1 Bombina bombina | reverse complement strand
CTTGTCAAGGAGTTTATCTCTGTGCTGCTTTGAAATATTAACTCCATGCAAATTTTGCTAAAGAAAAACAGCATTAAAGGGATATAAAATACAAAATTAAATTTCAGACAGAGTGTGCATTTAAAAAAAAAAAAAAAACAATTTATCAAATTTATTTTTTTCTCTTGGTATTATTTTGTTCACTAACATATGTAAGTAGCCTCAGGAGCGTGCATGTAAATTGAACATTATATTGCAGCAGTTTTTGCATTGTTAAAAAAAAAAACCATTGTTACAAATACTGTTGTAATACGCATAGGAAGGTATCGTGCCATAGACCTACCGCACAGGACTAGTTGGCCTGAGCCATAATAAACTCCTACATGGAACAAATGAGCATCTATAAGGAGCTACGTCACTTCTCCTCACTGCCTGAACTGCCACTTCCTGTTAATCCCTGTATGGTTACCTGGATGTTAATTGTATTTTACATGTTGATCACAAAATAGTTATGGTTTTCAATAAGCAGCAATGATTTTCTGCCAATGAAAAACTGGGAGTCAAAAAGAAAATATTATTGTTAGCATTTGCTTATGGGCCACGTGAGCAGATATTTGCCATTCCATTTTCTTTCTGACACAGGATATTAATTGTTTGTTGCTTCCTGATCTTAAAATAAGAATGTGTCTATTAAAGCGCCTAGCATTTTCTGATAGAGGAAAGACTGTGAGAAACAAAATGATAATCAGATTTGCTCGCCATTTTTGCAACAGAGGACATTGAGAGCACGAATCAAATTTGATGATAAAAGTGCTAATGAACTTACCTCGATTTATTCTTAAGCAAAGGGTACCCAGAAAAAAAGGCAAATTTAAAGTGAAGGTCCATTTTGACGAATTATTGCCCGGTTTTTAATAAACCTATTAAAAACAAGGGCACTTTAATTCATCAGAATTGACATTTCACTGTTTTCTTCAAAAACGTACCTTTTTATCCCGAATGCCGCTCCAGCGATACCCCCGGCCGTCGGAAGCCTCTGCAGAAGTCAGAAATGACGAATCAGGCTTCCTCCAATCACAGCTTCCCCCCCCCCCCCCCGGGAGAATCTTGGCCTGATGCAAAGCTGTTATTGGAGGAAGCCGGATTTGTCATTTTGGACCCACGAAGACGGCTTGTGACGGACAGAGGAAGTGCTTGAGCGGATGCCAGGATTAATAGCTACGTTTTTGAAGAAAACAGTGAAATGTCAATTTTGATGAATTAAAGTGCCCTTGTTTTTAATAGGTTTATTAAAAACCAGGCACTAATTCATCAAAATGGACCTTCACTTTAAGATATTGCACATTTGGGGATTAATGTTGAAAGGGCAAAAAAGAATTAAAGGAAGTTTAGTCAAAATTAAATTTTCATGATTCAGATAGAGCAGCAATTTTACGCAACTTTCTAATTTCCTCCTTTTATCAAGTTTTCTTCGTTCTCTTGCTATCTTTATTTGAAAAAGCAAGAATGTAAGCATAAGTGACAGCCCATTTTTGGTTCAACACCTGGGTAGCACTTTTTGATTGGTGTCTAAATGTAGCCACCAATCAACAAGCACTATCCAGGTGCTGAACCAAAAAGGGGCAGGCTCCTAAGCTTACATTCAAATAAAGATAGCAAGAGAACAAATAAAAATGACTAATAGCAGTAAATTAGAAGGTTGCTTAAAATTGCAGGCTCTATCTGAATCATATAAGTTTAAGTTTGATTAGACTATTCCTTTAAAGGGGCATTCCAGCTAAAATGTGTATGCATGCTGCTGCATTTCAGTTTAGAATATCATTATTTTTGTAATATACATGTATTAGCAACAATGATTCACTGTTTCAAGAGTGTACTTAAAGGGACACCAAGCACTAAATACATCTCTTGCACCTCCCTCTATTCATATGTGCTGCCATGTTGGAACCTAGATTAAACTGCAGGTATCTGAAGGAGAGTTGCTGCACATGCTCAGACACGTCAGCACTGGAATGTAATGGCAGATATTTCAACATGGCGGCACTCATAACTAGAGAGAGGTGGGTAATAACCTCAATACTATAATTATAACATGTATTTAGTGTTTAATTTCCCTTTAATTATGCTCCATGCACCAGCTTTTTAAACACAGCCCAAGGTACTTGTATCATCTGGTAATCATTAAGGCCTAGATTTAGAGTTCGGCGGTAAAAGGGCTGTTAACGCTCCGCGGGTTTTTTTCTGGCCGCACCATAAATTTAACTCTGGTATCGAGAGTTCAAACAAATGCTGCGTTAGGCTCCAAAAAAGGAGCGTAGAGCATTTTTACCGCAAATGCAACTCTCGATACCAGAGTTGCTTACGGACGCGGCCGGCATCAAAAACGTGCTCGTGCACGATTTTCCCATAGGAAACAATGGGGCTGTTTGAGCTGAAAAAAAACCTAACACCTGCAAAAAAGCAGCGTTCAGCTCCTAACGCAGCCCCATTGTTTCCTATGGGGAAACACTTCCTACGTCTGCACCTAACACTCTAACATGTACCCCGAGTCTAAACACCCCTAACCTTACACTTATTAACCCCTAATCTGCCGCCCCCGCTATCGCTGACCCCTGCATTACACTTTTAACCCCTAATCTGCCGCTCCGTAAACCGCCGCAACCTACGTTATCCCTATGTACCCCTAATCTGCTGCCCTAACATCGCCGACCCCTATGTTATATTTATTAACCCCTAATCTGCCCCCCACAACGTCGCCGACACCTGCCTACACTTATTAACCCCTAATCTGCCGAGCGGACCTGAGCGCTACTATAATAAAGTTATTAACCCCTAATCCGCCTCACTAACCCTATCATAAATAGTATTAACCCCTAATCTGCCCTCCCTAACATCGCCGACACCTACCTTCAATTATTAACCCCTAATCTGCCGACCGGAGCTCACCGCTATTCTAATAAATGTATTAACCCCTAAAGCTAAGTCTAACCCTAACACTAACACCCCCCTAAGTTAAATATAATTTTTATCTAACGAAATAAATTAACTCTTATTAAATAAATGATTCCTATTTAAAGCTAAATACTTACCTGTAAAATAAATCCTAATATAGCTACAATATAAATTATAATTATATTATAGCTATTTTAGGATTAATATTTATTTTACAGGCAACTTTGTAATTATTTTAACCAGGTACAATAGCTATTAAATAGTTAAGAACTATTTAATAGTTACCTAGTTAAAATAATAACAAATTTACCTGTAAAATAAATCCTAACCTAAGTTATAATTAAACCTAACACTACCCTATCAATAAAATAATTAAATAAACTACCTACAATTACCTACAATTAACCTAACACTACACTATCAATAAATTAATTAAACACAATTGCTACAAATAAATAAAATTAAATAAACTATCTAAAGTACAAAAAATAAAAAAGAACTAAGTTACAGAAAATAATAAAATATTTACAAACATAAGAAAAATATTACAACAATTTTAAACTAATTACACCTACTCTAAGCCCCCTAATAAAATAACAAAGCCCCCCAAAATAAAAAATTCCCTACCCTATTCTAAAATACAAATATTACAAGCTCTTTTACCTTACCAGCCCTGAACAGGGCCCTTTGCGGGGCATGCCCCAAGAATTTCAGCTCTTTTGCCTGTAAAAAAAAACATACAATACCCCCCCCCAACATTACAACCCACCACCCACATACCCCTAATCTAACCCAAACCCCCCTTAAATAAACCTAACACTAATCCCCTGAAGATCTTCCTACCTTGTCTTCACCATACCAGGTTCACCGATCCGTCCTGGCTCCAAGATCTTCATCCAACCCAAGCGGGGGCTAGACATCCACTGAAGAAGTCCAGAAGAGGGTCCAAAGTCTTCCTCCTATCCGGCAAGAAGAGGACATCCGGACCGGCAAACATCTTCTCCAAGCGGCATCTTCTATCTTCTTCCATCCGATGACGACCGGCTCCATCTTGAAGACCTCCAGCGCGGATCCATCCTCTTCTTCCGACGACTAGACGACGAATGACGGTTCCTTTAAGGGACGTCATCCAAGATGGCGTCCCTCGAATTCCGATTGGCTGATAGGATTCTATCAGCCAATCGGAATTAAGGTAGGAATTTTCTGATTGGCTGATGGAATCAGCCAATCAGAATCAAGTTCAATCCGATTGGCTGATCCAATCAGCCAATCAGATTGAGCTCGCATTCTATTGGCTGTTCCGATCAGCCAATAGAATGCGAGCTCAATCTGATTGGCTGATTGGATCAGCCAATCGGATTGAACTATATTCTGATTGGCTGATTCCATCAGCCAATCAGAAAATTCCTACCTTAATTCCGATTGGCTGATAGAATCCTATCAGCCAATCGGAATTCGAGGGACGCCATCTTGGATGACGTCCCTTAAAGGAACCGTCATTCGTCGTCTAGTCGTCGGAAGAAGAGGATGGATCCGCGCTGGAGGTCTTCAAGATGGAGCCGGTCGTCATCGGATGGAAGAAGATAGAAGATGCCGCTTGGAGAAGATGTTTGCCGGTCCGGATGTCCTCTTCTTGCCGGATAGGAGGAAGACTTTGGACCCTCTTCTGGACTTCTTCAGTGGATGTCTAGCCCCCGCTTGGGTTGGATGAAGATCTTGGAGCCAGGACGGATCGGTGAACCTGGCATGGTGAAGACAAGGTAGGAAGATCATCAGGGGGGTAGTGTTAGGTTTATTTAAGGGGGGTTTGGGTTAGATTAGGGGTATGTGGGTGGTGGGTTGTAATGTTGGGGGGGGGGTATTGTATGTTTTTTTTTACAGGCAAAAGAGCTGAAATTCTTGGGGCATGCCCCGCAAAGGGCCCTGTTCAGGGCTGGTAAGGTAAAAGAGCTTGTAATATTTGTATTTTAGAATAGGGTAGGGAATTTTTTATTTTGGGGGGCTTTGTTATTTTATTAGGGGGCTTAGAGTAGGTGTAATTAGTTTAAAATTGTTGTAATATTTTTCTTATGTTTGTAAATATTTTTTTATTTTCTGTAACTTAGTTCTTTTTTATTTTTTGTACTTTAGATAGTTTATTTAATTTTATTTATTTGTAGCAATTGTGTTTAATTAATTTATTGATAGTGTAGTGTTAGGTTAATTGTAGGTAATTGTAGGTAGTTTATTTAATTATTTTATTGATAGGGTAGTGTTAGGTTTAATTATATCTTAGGTTAGGATTTATTTTACAGGTAAATTTGTTATTATTTTAACTAGGTAACTATTAAATAGTTCTTAACTATTTAATAGCTATTGTACCTGGTTAAAATAATTACAAAGTTGCCTGTAAAATAAATATTAATCCTAAAATAGCTATAATATAATTATAATTTATATTGTAGCTATATTAGGATTTATTTTACAGGTAAGTATTTAGCTTTAAATAGGAATTATTTATTTAATAAGAGTTAATTTATTTCGTTAGATAAAAATTATATTTAACTTAGGGGGGTGTTAGTGTTAGGGTTAGACTTAGCTTTAGGGGTTAATACATTTATTAGAATAGCGGTGAGCTCCGGTCGGCAGATTAGGGGTTAATAATTGAAGGTAGGTGTCGGCGATGTTAGGGAGGGCAGATTAGGGGTTAATACTATTTATGATAGGGTTAGTGAGGCGGATTAGGGGTTAATAACTTTATTATAGTAGCGCTCAGGTCCGCTCGGCAGATTAGGGGTTAATAAGTGTAGGCAGGTGTCGGCGACGTTGAGGGGGGCAGATTAGGGGTTAATAAATATAACATAGGGGTCGGCGATGTTAGGGGTAGCAGATTAGGGGTACATAGGGATAACGTAGGTGGCGGCGATTTGCGGTCGGAAGATTAGGGGTTAATTATTTTAAGTAGCTTGCGGCGACGTTGTGGGGGGCAAGTTAGGGGTTAATAAATGTAATACAGGGGTCGGCGGTGTTAGGGGCAGCAGATTAGGGGTACATAAGTATAACGTAGGTGGCGGTCGGCAGATTAGGGGTTAAAAATTTTAATCGAGTGGCGGCGATGTGGGGGGACCTCGGTTTAGGGGTACATAGGTAGTTTATGGGTGTTAGTGTACTTTAGGGTACAGTAGTTAAGAGCTTTATGAACCGGCGTTAGCCAGAAAGCTCTTAACTCCTGCTATTTTCAGGCGGCTGGAATCTTGTCGTTAGAGCTCTAACGCTCACTTCAGAAACGACTCTAAATACCGGCGTTAGAAAGATCCCATTGAAAAGATAGGCTACGCAAATGGCGTAGGGGGATCTGCGGTATGGAAAAGTCGCGGCTGTAAAGTGAGCGTTAGACCCTTTAATCACTGACTCCAAATACCAGCGGGCGGCCAAAACCAGCGTTAGGAGCCTCTAACGCTGGTTTTGACGGCTACCGCCGAACTCTAAATCTAGGCCTAAGTGTGCATCAATGCTGAGTTGATACAGTCTCCACTGGCTCTCTGAGCACCTGCACTATTTAAAATGCTGGCGCACTGAGAATATCTAGACATGTACATGCAGAGAAAAATGCTACCCCTAAAACAGTGATATATTTTACTAGAAACATTTTTACCAAAATAGGCACATGGGAAACATGTTTCTATTCAATGGTGTAATTTTTATATATGCATTTCACTTTTGACTGGAATGTCCCTTTAATGATTTGTAATAAAATGAATATTCATAGCATAACAGTGGGCAGATATAAAGCTATAGAATTACCATTCACAATTGCTGCCCAATGCAAATAATGCTGCCCAAAATATGCCCCTAACTACAATATGCCCCTAAATGTAAATAACTACACCAAGTTTATGTTCTAACACTTTGGAAATAAAAGAAATTACCCGTGCAGTCTGCTATGTGGTATTTCATAACAAGTCACTGCGCCATATGCTACAATATATTTCTAAAATTCTCCTTTAGGCAAAGGTCCCTACAGGTCACCCCAACTCCGTTAGGTCTTTAGAAATCATTCAATTAAGAATAGTCTGCAATATTCAAAGAGAGGAATTCAGCCTCTGGCATGAAAATATCAAAGTGGTAGAAGTCAAATCGTTCCTTTTTTCCAAGCCATGAGGAGCGATTCCAAGCTAAGGCATCTGGCTAGCTTCTTGTGCGACCTTATGGCTCTGTCTTCAGAAGTGACAATGTTAAAATTGTCTGTTTGTGGGGTAATTAGGTTCCAAAAACAGTTTTCTATGGAAAATTTTAAAGTATTAATAGAGGAAGGAAGAGATTATAAGTCATGAAGATTGCTTCCATTCTTACCACATGTATATAAATATATTGGGGCTTATCTATCAAGCGCCGTATGGAGTTTGAAGCCCTGCGTTTCTGGCAAGTCTTCAGGCTCGCCAAAAACACCAGTTATGAAGCAGCGGTCTAAAGACCACTGCTCCATAACCTGTCTGCCTGCTCTGAGGAGGCGGACAGACATTGCCGCAATTCAACCCGATCGAATACGGTCGGGTTGATTGACACCCCCCTTCTAGCGGCCGATTGGCTGCGAATCTGCATGGGGCGGCATTGCACAAGCAGTTCACAAGAGCTGTTGGTGCAATGCTGAATATGGAGAGAGTATTGCTCTACGCATTCAGCGAGGTCTGTCAGACATGATCCGCAATGTCCGACAGGCCTTTCATAAATAGGCCTCATTGTATATGTTACGTCTCTCACTGCCTCCATAATACATGTTCTGACTCTAATTTGTGTTAAAGGGACATAAAACAAGTTGGGATAGAGACAAAATATAATAATATGCACTTTAACCCTTTAAGGACACAGCTTATAGTTTGCCCAATTGTTTTATGACGGAAAAATTCTGTCATATGTCCTTAAAAGGTTAATTACTTTACCTGCAAATTTATACTGCAGTGCCTCGCCATTAACCCTTTCTTTTAAGTTTGTAAAATGTACACATCTAATTCCCCCCACACAATTCCCTCTATGACTGTATCTATATCTACCGTTGCTTTTGGTAGCATGCAGAAGTAGACACTCATTATCTGCTGGAGCATGCCTAGAAGCAAATAGGCTGCTGGGAAATACAATCTGTGTTTTCGTACCTAAACACTGATAAGGGGGAGTGGATCAGACTACTCCAGACATCATGGCTATGCAACTAATTGTGCTTATTTTTCATTTTTTTATGCAAACTATCTTTACTTTATTAGCCCTTTGAGGATATGCACAGATCTCAACATGTGTTATCGCACTTTAAAGACTTAAACATGTAGCTTCAGTTGGCTCCAGAGCAAGAGAGCACTACTGTGAGCTAGCTGAGCACATTTGGTGAGCCAGTAATATGAGTTATATGTGTTTAGCCACTAATCAACAGCTAATTCCCAGTAGTGCACTGCTGCTCCTCAGCATACCTAGGTATGCTTTCCAACAAAGGATACTAAGAGAACAAAAAACACATATATATATATTACATGGCAGTATCTTAAAGGGACTTGAAACACATTTTTTAAGATGCAGAAAGAACATGCAATATTAAATAACGTTCTAATGTAGTTCTATTATCTAATTTGTTTTGTATCCTTTGTTGAAAAGTATACCTAGGTAGGCTCAGAAGCTGCTTGGTGGCTGCACATCTAGTTCCCAGTAGTGCATTACTGCTCCATCAACAAAGGATACAAAGATAATTAAGTTAATTATATAAGAGAAGTAAATTGTAAAGTTGTTTAAAATGTAATGAATCGTGGAAGAAGGATGTTGGATTTCATATTGGGTTTAAAAGGACAGTCAAGTTCAAAATAAACTTTCATGATTCAGATAGGGGATATAACTTTAAACAACTTTCCAATGTACTTTTATCACCAATTTTGCTTTGTTCTTTTGGTATTCTTAGTTGAAAGCTAAACCTAGGTAGGCTCATATGTTAATTTCTTAGACCTTGAAGACCACCTCTTATCTGAATGCATTTTGACAGTTTTTCACCACTAGAGGGCGTTATTTTATGTGTGTCATATAGATAACATAGTGCTCACACGTGGAGTTACCTAGGAATCAGCACTGATTGGCTAAAATGCAAGTCTGGAATCCACAAAGTAACGACCAAGTCTGTTAAAAGAACTGAAATAAGGGGGCAGTTTGCAGAGGCTTAGATACAAGGTAAACACAGGGGTAAAAAGTGTATTAATATAACCATGTTGGTTGTGCAAAACTGGGGAATGGGTAATAAAGGGATTATCTATCTTTTTAAGCAACAACAATTCTGGTGTTGACTGTCCCTTTAAGGCTACCCACTGCTATCACTAACTAAATTGACTAGTTGGAGAAACAGATGTGACATGGGAAAGAGAGAAAATGTATCTTTAGCATTTGAAAAGAAAAAGAAAAAAATGTAGACTGTCTGGTAAAGAAGATAGAGGGTGTGGGCTTATTTACTGGTTATATTAATGTCTTTCCATAGGCATATCAGGGTAAGAGAGGAAATACTGCCTACTACAATACGCCTCTTCATATAAGTAGCTCTGCTTATTTCTCTTCCCCCTGCTTGGGGTATAAATCATACTTTCATTCCTGGAGTTTTGCCAGCAATATTCCCACCTGCCAGCCTATTGCAAGCTGATAAAAAAGTACTAGTCGAAGCCTATTATCTAACAGTAAGAGGCTGGGGGTTATACTCGCTCAGCAGCTATCCCAGAGCACTATCTGAGGGGCTAATACCGCTATAAATGTCAGTGCTGAAATCCTATTACCGTAGACCTGGCATCTTGCTGGCACATGATGCCATGAAAGAATTATACTTGCAATTCTTTCCCTGCCAACAAAACCTGTGTATGAGCAATAAGTATTGTGCAAGAACGTAGGGGAATAACTTAGCAATGCTCTGCCAATTATTAAATGCAATGTCCAATTTATATCAAAGTTTGTATTACAAAATAAAATATTTCTGTAAATCAAGTTTTGGTACCTAGATTCCTGGATAGAAAACTATCTATAATTCAAGTAAAATGAGATAAATGCTTAAAAAAAAACCCACTCATTTACTTCTATGAGCTAAATTCAATGAAAAATCAAAAACTCTGCAGTCCTGTAAAGTTTAGTCCTGTGGTGAAATGCACTGAGATAAGAGGCGGCCTTCAAGGGCTTAGAAATTAGCATATGAGCCTTCCTAGGTTTAGCTTTCAACTAAGAATACTAAAAGAACAAAGCAAATTTGAGTATAAAAGTAAACTGCATGCCCTATCTGAATCATGAAAGTTTAATTTTGACTAAACTGTCCGTTTAATTCTAAAAAAAACTCGTATGTTTGCTGGTCAACATTTGCTTTTCGGAAAATGTATGTAGACGGTTATAAATAGTCAAATATTCCAGGAGGGGTGAACTATGTCATCTCTTGGTATCTTTTGTTGAAAAGCAGGGATGCAAGATGAAGAGAGTGCACGTCTGGAGCACTATATGGCAGCGGTTTTGCAAGAATGTTATCCATTTGCAAGAGCACTATTTCCTGTCATGTAGTGCTACAGATCCCTACCTAGGTATCTCTTCAACAAAGAATACGATGGGAACAAAGCACATTTGGTAATAGAAGTAAATTGGAAACTTTTTTAAATTGTATGTTCTGTCTGAATCACAAAATAAAATTGTTGGGTTTCATATCCCTTTTTAATTTTAATTGTTATTTATATGCATGGACAATTTGTAAAACTTTAATACTGTAAATTGGATCCAAATCTATTATTTGTAACTGCAATAACCATTAAAACTCAAATTATTTCAAATCATTGCAACACTCTGATAAAAAAAAAACATTGCCAATAGATCACAAACTTACTCAACTCACTCAACATCACTTAAATTCTCACCCCGACATAAGCTGTGCTGCGTATATTCCATGACACGATCCCAGAGACATTGGGGAGATTTAAGATCTATATTTTATCTGCTGTTAAACTCTCCATAGCTCGAGAATGGAAATCCCTCACAGATATCCATGATTCTCACACTGATAGATTATATGGCCGAGATGGAAAAAGATTTTTACAAATCCAAAGACAGGTTGGAAACTTACTGCGAGATCTGGGACTCATGGCTACACAGATAGGTATATTATACCAGCCTCCATTTCTTCCTTTTTTAATTTTACTATTCTTTTCTACCCAACCCCCCCTCCTACCGCTCTCCCTATGATGTGTCCTGGACCATCATTATAATTATAAGACACATACTGAAAGGCTAACAGATAAAAGCTCCCTCAAATATATTTAGAGCCAATTACCTTCTCATATCATCTTCAGCGAAGGAACATTTGATCAACCACACTCAGCTGCCTTGACCTCTATACTTTTTTCTTAGGGGTACCCATTTACAAGTAGACCAATATGGACACCCTACAACTCCCTCAGTACCTCCGGTACAGCTGATTCCTATTTAACTGAATGCTATTACATGAATATCAGGATGTTAACGAGTTATGTAATTCATTAAACTTCTATTGTTTATTTACTATGATAATGTGATGCATTTTGAACTCTTTGTGATCAAGTTTGTTATTTATAAAAACCTAATAAAGATTAAAAAAAAAAAAATTGCCAGTCCTGGTAGAGATTTTTCTGAACACTGGGCAGATTTGCTATCACAGATGTGTCCAATCATTATAAACTCATTGGATGTCTACAGAGATGATCTGCCTATTACACTCAGTATTTAGGTAAAGCCAAAACCCATCAGGATATATTTATCTTTTCTCTGTTTCTAATAAACAGTAAACATCTGAAAGCATTGGATAATTACTAGCGGATGCTATGCAACACTCTCTAACCTACAGAAATTTCATTATTTGTAATATTTAATTGGTCTTTTTATTTACAGATAAAATTAAGAAAGACATGAAAAACACAGAATTTGTCTTTTATGATTCAGACAGAACATATAACTTTAAACAACTTTCCATTGTACTTCTATTATCAAATTTGCTTTATTCGTTTCATATCCTTTGTGGAAGGTGAGCTGAACGCATTGCATAACAATAGGCATATATGCGTAGCCACCAATTAACAGCTATCTGATCCTAAGCCTACCTAGGTATGCTCTTCAACTAGAGAATAAAGCAAATAACATAAAAATAAATTGGAAAGTTGCTTAAAATTGCATTCTCTGTCTCAGTGTTTCCCAACTTCAGTCCTCTCAGACCCTTAACAGGCCAGATATTCATCATATCTTAACTAGAGAACAGGTGAATTAATCAGCAGTTTAATAACCATGGTTACTTACCTGCTCTCATCCATCAGCTGATTATCTCACATATGCTCCTGAAAAGATATTCTGAACATATGGCCTGTTTAGGGTCCTTAGAAATGAAGTTAGGAAACACTGCTCTGTCTGAATCATAAAAGTTTAATTTTGACTTTACTGCTTTTTTCTCTTCTGTGAAATGATCATGCAAATAATATGTTGTTGTCTTTTTTTATAATAAGACAGACTGTGAACTTTAAAAAGTACATCTGGAAAATGTCAGAATAATTGTTTTAAATTCTATTCTCAAGGAATGACATATATCCTCACCAACGAAATACTGTGTGTCATCAAAGAATAAATGCCAGGTGTCATTGCAGAAAAAATGCCATGCTCTCTTGCAGATTGGTTGTCATAAACAACATTATTAATAACTGAACATTATTATTTATTATTTTTTCTCACATTTACAGGGGAAATCATACCCAGTATACAGATACATAGAGATCCAGAGTACATTTACACAAAACACTGTAACGGAACGGCATTCTCAGACTGGACTGGGTGCACAGTATCTACTAAACATGCATGGACAAAAAAAAACCATTGGGACTTGGCTTGTGCCTTTGTTTCATTATGATTGTGAATTTGTAATGAAACTACAGATATTCATTTTTACTTTTTTCATTTGCCATGAAAATAAAAATGTTGGGTTTCACACAAGATTAGTTCTTGGTGTCATTTGGTTCGGCTGACTTGACTTTTGAATGTTACCCCAATAGCTTATATTTTGTATCAGACTGCATGATGTGTGATGTTGTATTAAGACCGTATATCACAGCTATGAACGCGCTTTACATTGTAAGTGGGTAAAATAGTTTTTCTTTTAATCACTTACATATTGCACATAGCTACTTTTGAGTGGCACTTCTTTTTTTAATTCTTTGTATTATTATTCGTCTGATTAATGAAAATTTGTAACCCTGTATTTCCTATGGAAAATGTCTTCACTGCACCATAAAAAAAGCTGAGAAGAAAATAAACCTTAATAAAGTTAAAGTATTAGCTAGTGCTACTGCTACACGCCAAAATCCCTTTTTATTATTTTCATTTAATTATTTATTTAAATAAGGACAGGATTGGCCAAGAACTAAAGTGAAGCTTACATAATTATTGTCTGACTCTAGAATGAATCAACTGACACATACATTGCTAAATACTGAACTTTTTGAAGCCTTTCCTGCCTGATTTTCAAAACTGTCCTCAGACCTCCCTAACAGGTCACATTGTGAGGATATCGGAACTGGAGCACAGGTGAAGCAATCAGCTGATTAGTAAACCTAGTTATTTTACCTGCTCTCACCCAAGGTAATCCTGAAAACCTGGCCTGTTGGGGTGCATTGAGGACAGGTTTTAAAACCAGTGCTTTACAGTAACAGTTGTAACCAATCTTTAAAGAGCTGCCCGCTTATTGTTTTCAAAAAAATGCACAGAATATGAAAAAAAAATTGCTGATTTTTTTTTACATTCATCTGAAAATAAAAGTTAAATGACTGTTGTGTTCCTTTTAAAAATGGTGCCTTATAAACAATGCAGGTATTTTAAGCTTATATAAAGTGCAATTTCATATCTTACAAGGCTTTAATGAGAATAGCCTCTGAGGGTAACAAAACATGACATTGAGGGTTCATCATGTTCACTGATTTAAGAGGTTGGAGGTGATTGGCAGACAGGAAGAATGTCAAGAATAGTTCTGTAACAATATCTTGTTGTTTGTCTGTCTGTCTATCTGTCTATTATTTCTCTCACACACAGATACACACACTTGAAGATTTCAACCCTATGGGCCAGATTTATCAAAAGTTCCGGCTGCAAGCTCGCATCAGTGAATTTGCTGCAGGAGGCATAAGAAGCTGAGGTCATTAACCCACTTTTGTTATGTGTTGTATCTCAATCCCCCCAGACTTTTCTGACCTGGGAGATTGACAGCCCATGCTCGTGCACGATATGCTACGCGCAAGCAAGGAGCAGAATTGCACATTAGCCGTATAGTGCAATGTTAAATATGGGGATGCGAAGCCAAGCGGACAGGGGCGAATATGTGACCATACAGTTCCAATGGAAAAAGTGTTTTGCTTATTAGAATGTTAATGATCCTAAAACTGTCTGGGATATAACAAGCAAAAAATGTTAATCACTCTCTTTTGCAAATTATGTACAGTATATCCACAATCTCTAGATAATTCCACTTAACCTGATATTACACACAGCTCCTCTTATATTCAGACACAGAGTGTTAAAGGCTAAACCTTGAGTGAGGACAAGGGCATCTCCCCAGCGATTCCAACACAAACTCCTCTTCGCAATCAATGCTCTGCGCAACACTATTCTAAAGAAAATCAGAGTGTGTAACACATTTCCTGTCTGCTAGTAACACTTCATTTCTAAACTGCAGGGAAGTGCTAAAATGTGACAAACAAAAGCATTTAATGGGTTTTGTACAGCATAGAGAAAACATAACACTACTGATATTCACATACCCCCTAAACCTCTAGATCTGGCAGGCAAAATGCTGCTCTCCAGGGGTTATATAGAGATTAAATATGGTTCTTACTTAGAATTATGCCCTAACAACTACAATATAGAACACACACACACAATACATTCACACACATACAAACACACATGCATATATACATAATTACCCACATACATACATACATATATACACACAGACACACATGACACATTTACACATGCATATATGCATATAAACTCATAATTACACACATGCATACATACATATATATATATATATATATATATATATACAAACGACACATTTACACATGCATATATGCATATAAACTCATAATTACACACATGCATACATACATATATATATATATATATATATATATATACAAATGACACATTTGCACATATATATATGCATATAAACTCATAATTACACACATGCATACATACATACATATATACACACATGACACATTTACACATGCATATATGCATATAAACTCATAATTACACACATACATGCATACATATATATATATATATATATATATATATATACACATTACACATTCATTTACACATGCATATATGCATATAAACTCATAATTACACACATGCATGCATACACAGGGGTCAAGTCAAGCGGGAACACATGGGAAAAGAGTTCCTGCACTATTTTTGCAGGAGGAACTAAGTTCCCTCTGGACAGAGAACAGAAATGCTTCAGTAAACACTACTGCTGCTGATGGGAGGAGCTAGAGGAAGTCTGGTTAGAGGGCTAGTGAGATCCTCTAGTAATGGGCAGTAACATTTCCTACAATACACTAAATGTAAGCCTGTCAGTGGTCCTGCTGTGTGATCCCCCTGCACTGTGTGGAACACATTGTGATTACATTTCTGTGTGGCTTGCGCTGGGGTTATTCAGCTCCCCTCAGCAGAAATAGAACTATTGCACGTTAAGCGGTTGAGACTCTGTGACAGAGGCGGAGTCTCAGGCCCAAAGGTAACCATTCAACCCTTCATTGGATTTAATTTGCTTTCATTAACCCAAGTGTATAGATAGACATATAAATACAGTGTGTGTATGTGTGAGTATATATAAAACAATATTAATTGTGAGGGGGGGTGGGGGGTGGAAGTATGACCCCTGTGCATACATAAATTATACATACAGACATAGATTTATTCACACATAGAAACATATGCACAGACACAAAATGCATACATACTTACACACACACACATATACAAAGACACACATTCACACATAAAGAAATATTCACATACACAGAGACACGGATACATACACACATACATATATGCATACACACTAATATGTATACACATGGATACATATATACATGTACACACATATTGACACATTCACATACAAATAAACATACCCAGATACACACAGGCACAGAAACACACTGACACACAGACACTTACACACATGCATATATGCAAACTCATAATTACACACATGCATGCATACATACAGGGAGTGCAGAATTATTAGGCAAATGAGTATTTTGACCACATCATCCTCTTTATGCATGTTGTCTTACTCCAAGCTGTATAGGCTCGAAAGCCTACTACCAATTAAGCATATTAGGTGATGTGCATCTCTGTAATGAGAAGGGGTGTGGTCTAATGACATCAACACCCTATATCAGGTGTGCATAATTATTAGGCAACTTCCTTTCCTTTGGCAAAATGGGTCAAAAGAAGGACTTGACAGGCTCAGAAAAGTCAAAAATAGTGAGATATCTTGCAGAGGGATGCAGCACTCTTAAAATTGCAAAGCTTCTGAAGTGTGATCATCGAACAATCAAGCGTTTCATTCAAAATAGTCAACAGGGTCGCAAGAAGCGTGTGGAAAAACCAAGGCGCAAAATAACTGCCCATGAACTGAGAAAAGTCAAGCGTGCAGCTGCCAAGATGCCACTTGACACCAGTTTGGCCATATTTCAGAGCTGCAACATCACTGGAGTGCCCAAAAGCACAAGGTGTGCAATACTCAGAGACATGGCCAAGGTAAGAAAGGCTGAAAGACGACCACCACTGAACAAGACACACAAGCTGAAACGTCAAGACTGGGCCAAGAAATATCTCAAGACTGATTTTTCTAAGGTTTTATGGACTGATGAAATGAGAGTGAGTCTTGATGAGCCAGATGGATGGGCCCGTGGCTGGATTGGTAAAGGGCAGAGAGCTCCAGTCCGACTCAGACGCCAGCAAGGTGGAGGTGGAGTACTGGTTTGGGCTGGTATCATCAAAGATGAGCTTGTGGGGCCTTTTCGGGTTGAAGATGGAGTCAAGCTCAACTCCCAGTCCTACTGCCAGTTTCTGGAAGACACCTTCTTCAAGCAGTGGTACAGGAAGAAGTCTGCATCCTTCAAGAAAAACATGATTTTCATGCAGGACAATGCTCCATCACAAACGTCCAAGTACTCCACAATGTGGCTGGCAAGAAAGGGTATAAAAGAAGAAAATCTAATGACATGGCCTCCTTGTTCACCTGATCTGAACCCCATTGAGAACCTGTGGTCCATCATCAAATGTGAGATTTACAAGGAGGGAAAACAGTACACCTCTCTGAACAGTGTCTGGGAGACTGTGGTTGCTGCTGCACGCAATGTTGATGGTAAACAGATCAAAACACTGACAGAATCCATGGATGGCAGGCTTTTGAGTGTCCTTGCAAAGAAAGGTGGCTATATTGGTCACTGATTTGTTTTTGTTTTGTTTTTGAATGTCAGAAATGTATATTTGTGAATGTTGAGATGTTATATTGGTTTCACTGGTAAAAATAAATAATTGAAATGGGTATATATTTGTTTTTTGTTAAGTTGCCTAATAATTATGCACAGTAATAGTCACCTGCACACACAGATATCCCCCTAAAATAGCTATAACTAATAACAAACTAAAAACTACTTCCAAAACTATTCAGCTTTGATATTAATGAGTTTTTTTGGGTTCATTGAGAACATGGTTGTTGTTCAATAATAAAATTAATCCTCAAAAATACAACTTGCCTAATAATTCTGCACTCCCTGTACATACATATATATGTACACACATACATATGCACACAGAGACACACACACACACACATAAAGAAACATTCACAGACACACGTAGACAGAGACACATGGATACATACAGACACACATACACACACATTACATACATATATTTATATATACAGTATATATATATATATATATATATATATATATATATATATATATATAAAATAACATCCTATTGTTACAAACATTACTACTATATAGTGCTAAAGATGCACACACACACTCCTAAGCCTAGCTCTCTATGTTCTTGAAAAGAGCTACAAATTAGTTTTATGATCTTATTTTATTTTATTGATCTATTTTCTCATCAAATTTCCATCATTTCCTTAGAAAATATAAACCATGAGTTAAATGTGCTAGAAGAAGCAACTGGTTGTTTATGACCATATCACACTTTAATTGGTGTTACCATATTCGGGGGGAAAATTAAAAAGGAAATGCATCAGCAGGAGCTTAAAATCTACATTAGAGAAACCCTGGACTGCACAGCCAGATAACAATGTTCAATTCTACACCTAACCTAAATGGCTTAAATATAATTATCACAAGAATGAACCATAAACTAGGCATTACAAAGATCTTCTGGAAACAACATTGCATCGTTATATATTTCTGCACAAAGCTTTGTAGAAATTGGAAACAATATTTGATTAGCTTTGTATAAATGGAAGATATTTTGTGCTTTTCCATTGCTTCTCTTTGCAAATTGAATTTTAACTTCCGGATGAGTTGCTTTTATTAATACAAACAGCGAAGCCATTGTGAGATATTGTGTGCTATATAATTGTGGTTGGATTGAGGTTCCAAGGGCAAATATGTACAACTATTTCCCAAACGATTAGATAGGACACTGCGTATATAGCTGCCCTTTGTCCAAAATCTCACAATTTTCCTCTCCTGCCCATTACTTACATAAATTATTGTTCGGGCAGAAAATATAACTCACAAGTTCTCTAACGAATTATATAGAGACAGATTTCTAAGTAAGCAATCTAGGCAACTATCTAGGGGCAGTAATAACCAATTGCAACACACTCCAGCTTACTTAAGTACTGTATACTTAGCTGCCAGTACACTGTACTGGAGAATGTATAGTAGACACACACAAACACTACACACACACAAACACTACGCACACAAACAATACACAAACACTACACACACTACACTCACATAAACACTACACACACAAATACTAAACACAAACACTACACACACAAACACTAAACACAAACACTACACACACACAAACACTACACACATAACACGCACACACATACAAACATACACACACTACATACACTCGTACATAGAAACATACACACACTATACACACTCATAAATACAAACATACACACCCTACATGCACTACACATACACACACTACACCCTACATGCACTACTCATACACACAATACATAGATGCAGTGTACATACACACACTATACATACTACACAAAATATACTCACATACTCACTACACATACATATACAACAATCTCCAGCTTTCTTGAATACTGTATACTTAGCTGCCAGTACAGTCAATGTTACACTGTACTGGAGAATGTATAGCATTGCATGCACAGACACATACACTACACACACACATACACATGCATACAAACATAAACACACACTACACACACTAAGCACACAAACACATACAAACACACACTACATACACATACATACACACAAACACACATAGGTACAAACACAGACACACACACAAACACACTACACACATACATACACACACTAAACACACACACATACATACAAACATACATACAAACATACACACACATACATACAAACATACACACACATACATACAAACATACACACACATACATACAAACATACACACACATACATACAAACATACACACACTGCACACACATACATACAAATATACAAACAATGCACACACAAACACTATAAGCACTACAACTGCACAAAGATGCACACACATGCAGTGCACACTATACATACTACCGACAATATACTTACTCATTACTCATAGCCACACACACACACATTTCACATGTTACACACACACATTTCACACTTTACACATACACACTACACATATATACAAATAAACCATACGCACTACACACACATTTTAGTATTTTATTTTTTGTCTTTGCTGTAGCCAGTTATTTGCAGACATAAAAGAGCTGTTCTTTACTGATCAAGTTATCGCTTTATTGAATGTTGCAGGGTCAGTGTTTAGGATCAATCCAGCTTTTCTGGGGCAGTGGAAATAGAAGTTTTCAGAGTGTGGAAAATAAATTATAACTTCTATTATTGTTCGTAATCATTTTTTTTTTAAAAAAACACTTTCGGCTAAATCACGAGTTTTGTCAGTAAGGCTGTGCGGTGCTAACGCTCCTTTTTTTCTTACCGCTCCCTTTAAACAACGCTGGTATTACGAGTTTTCTTTAAGCCGGCGTTAGCCTCAGAAAAGTGAGCGTTGAGCAAAATTTAGCTCCACATCTCACCTCGATACCAGCGTTGCTTAAAGGGACAATAAACCCATTTTTTTTCTTTCATGATTCAGATAGAGAATACCATTTTAAACAACTTTCTAATTTATTTTATTATTTAATTTGCTTCTCTTGATATTCTTTCCTGAAAAGCATATCTAGATAGGCTCAGTAGCTTCTGATTGGTGGCTGCACATAGATGCCTCATGTGATTGGCTCACCCGTGTGCATTGCTATTTCTTTAACTAAGGATATCTAAAGAATGAAGCAAATTAGATAATAGAAGTACATTAGAATGTTGTTTAGAATTGTATTCTCTGTCTGAATCATGAAATAATTTTTTGGGGTTTAATGTCCCTTTAAGTCAGCGGTAAGCTGGCTGAACATGCTTGTGCATGATTTCCCAATAGGAAACAATGGGGCTGAGCTGGCTGAAAAAAAAAACAACACCTGCAAAAAAGCAGCGTTCAGCTCCTAATTTTCCCCGTTTCCTATGGGAAAATAAAAGTTATGTCTGCCCCTAACACCCTAACATGAACCCGAGTCTAAACACCCCTAATCTTACACTTATTAACCCCTAATCTGCCGCACCCGACATCGTCGCCACCTGCATTATACTATTAACCCCTAATCTGCCGCTCCGGACACCGCCGCCACCTACATTATACTTATGAACCCCTAATCTGCTGCCCCCAACATCGCCGACACCTACATTATATTTATTAACCCCTAATCTGCCCCCCCAATGTCACCGCAACTATATTAAATTTATTAACTCATAATCTGCCGCCGCCAACGTCGCCGCCACTATAATACATTTATTAACCCCTAAACCTAAGTCTAACCCTAACACCCCCTAATTTAAATATAATTTAAATAAATCTAAATAAAATAACTACAATTAAATAAATTATTCCTATTTAAAACTAAATACTTTCCTATAAAATAAACCATAAGATAGCTACAATATAACTAATAGTTACATAGCTAGCTAGCTTATGATTTATTTTTATTTTCCAGGCAACTTTGTATTTATTTTAGCTAGGTACAATAGTTATTAAATAGTTATCTATTTAATAGCTACCTAGTTAAAATAAGTACAAAATTACCTGTAAAATAAATCCTAACATAAGTTACAATTTGAGGGATGCCATCTTGGATGACGTCATTTAAAGGAACCATCATTCGTCGTTAGTCCGTCGAGCTGGAAGGATGCTCCGCGCCAGATGTCTTCAAGATGGAGTTGCTCCTCGTCGGATGGAAGAAGATAGAAGATACCGCTTGGATAAAGCCTTCTGCCGGTCCGGATGTCCTTTTCTTCCCGGATAGGATGAAGACTTCTGCCGGTCTGGATGTCCTCTTCTGCCCCATCGGATGAAGACTTCTGGCCGGATCGGATGACCACTTGATCTTCAAGGGGGTAGTGTTAGGTTTTTTTAAGGGGGGATTGGGTGGGTTTTAGAGTAGGGGTGTGTGCGTGGTGGCTTTTACAGGTAAAAGAGCTGATTACTTTGGGGCAATGCCCCGCAAAAGGCCCTTTTAAGGGCTATTTGTAATTTAGTGTAGGGTAGGGAAATTTTATTATTTTGGGGGGCTTTTTTATTTTATTAGGGGGATTAGATTAGGTGTAATTAGTTTAAAATTCTTGTAATTCTTTTTTTATTTTCTGTAATTTAGGGTTTGTTTGTTTTTCGTAATTTAGTTTATTGAATTTAATTGTAATTAATTGTAGGTAGTTTAGGTCATTTATTTAATGATAGTGTAGTGTTAGGTGTAATTGTAACTTAGGTTAGGATTTATTTTACAGGTCATTTTGTACTTATTTTAGCTAGGTAGTTATTAAATAGTTAATAACTATTTAATAACTATTGTACCTAGTTAAAATAAATACAAAGTTGTCTGTAAAATAAATATAAATCCTAAGATAGCTACAAATGTAACTATTAGTTATATTGTAGCTAGCTTAGGGTTTATTTTATCGGTAAGTATTTAGTTTTATATAGGATGAATTTATTTAATTATCTTAAATTAATTTTGTTTAATATAAATTATATTTAAGTTAGGGGGGGTTAGGGTTAGACTTAGATTTAGGGGTTAATACATTTATTATAGTAGCGGCGATGTTGGGGTCGGAAGATTAGGGGTTAATAAATGTAGGTAGGTGGTGGCGACGTTGGGGGGGGGCAGATTAGAGGTTAATACAATTTAAATAGTGTTTGTGAGGTGGGAGTACGGCCGTTTAGGGGTTAATACACTTATTAAAGTGGCAGCGATGTCCAGTCGGCAGATTAGGGGTTAATAATTGTAGGTAGGTGGCGGCAACGTTGGGGGCGGCAGATTAGGGGTTTATTAAATATAATGTATGTGTCGTCGATGATAGGGGCAGCAGATTAGGGGTTCATAGGTATAATGTAGGTTGTGGCGATGTCCGGTCGGCAGATTAGGGGTTACATTTTTTTATTTTAGCGTTTGCGATGTGGGGGGCCTCGGTTTAGGGGTTAATAGGTAGTTTATGGGTGTTAGTGTACTTGTTAGCACTTTAGTTAAGAGCTTTATGTTCCGGCGTTAGCCCATAAAACTACTGACTTTTATATGCGGTAGGAGTCTGGACCGGAGAGGGTCTACCGCTCACTTCTTCCAAGACTCGTAATACCGGCGTTAGGCAAATCCCATAGAAAAGATAGGATACGCAATTGACGTAAGGGGATTTGTGGTAGCCTCGACTCGCGAAAGAAAAGTGAGCGGTAGACCTGTACCTGCCTGACTCGTAATACCAGCGGGCATTAAAAAGCAGCGTTGGGACCTCTAGCCGTTTGATTTTCATGTAGCTTTAATAACTTGTCAGTTGTCTGTCTATAAAAAGAGCTCTAACACTCTGCCCCGGAAACAAAGTCAGATGTATTTCTAGATTTGCAATGAGATACACTATTGTGTTCTCAAACGATCAAACATACAGCACCATTTAGGCATATTCACACCAAATCAGAGATATTAATATCTACAAGCAAATCAATAAAGAGAAGCTGAGATGTTTCAGTGAACTTGCATTAGAAATATATATTTTACATTGCGTGTTAAATCAAAGGAATTAACTTGTATTATGGCACTATATGCACTGTAATGAGCATTGATTGCCAGAGTACAATATCATCAAAGGTAATCTAAAACCACAGATGCATTAAAATGAATTATGTTTTGTGTAACTATATATCAGGTTTGCTTTATCAAAAGATCTTTCAACCATTCTTAACCAGAAATCAGCAGAAATTGCAATTTATCACTCAACTAATTGCAAGGCTCCTAAAGGTGTTGCTCTGAGGATTTGTAAAATCACAAAATACCATCTGTCTAACTATCTATCTACTCACCTATCTATCTGTATCTATCATCTATCTATCTATCATCAATCTATCTATCTATTATTAATCTTTTTATCAATCTATCAAGCCATCATCAATCTATCAAGCTGCCATTAAAATATCTATATATCAAGCTACTATCAATTTATCAATCAAGCTTTTATCTATCTATCTAGTGACTCATACATCTATTATCTATCTCATTATCTAGTAAGCTATCAACTATCTATCTAGCTGTTTATCTATCTTTCTATATATTTTCAAGATACCATCAGTCAATCAATCAATCAATTAATTATCTTTCTATCATCTCTCTATATATCTATCTATCAAGCTATTATCTAAGTATTTATCTACTCACCCATCTATCTATTATTTTTCTAATTATCTTTCTATCATCTATCTATTTATCTATCTATTTATCTGTCTATCTAACATCTTTCTATCTATCTATCTATCTATCTATCTATCTATCTATCTATCTATCTATCTATCTATCTATCTATCTATCTGGTAATTGAGATGCCGATGACAACTAATCCATGGGTTAGAATGGATTTCTTTCTAATTTTATTTATTTTTATTAAGCATTATCCCATAATCTAGATTCTAGAAAACGTAGCACCCCAATGCCAAATATGATATGGTAAATAATCTACATCATCACTACTGACATAACATAATATCCCAAATAACCCTATTCATAAGATTAGTGATGCTTTAGATATCGCTCACCTAGATATAAACACATATTTTTATTAGTTTAGTTTAGGATGATTTTGGTAATGAGATATTAGTAAGGGAGTGGATTTCTGCACAATATTATTTCATTAGTCTCTTTGTCTACGTTATTGCTAAAAGTGAATTGAATACAACATTGCTAAGATGTCTCTTTAATGGCTAAATAGGCTCTGAATTACTGCAATCATATAGGCTCAAGTGGCCAGGTATCTATGTGGGTAGCTGAGTATGAAAACATAACACTTCAGCTCTATGGATTTACTGAGTGTTATTTACCTAACAGCTTGACTGGGTTCGAGAGCTTTTATGGACGTTATCTGTAAGTTATCTGGGTCTGATAGAACAGACGCTCTATTAAAAGGATAATGCATAAGAGCATTTTTTATACTGTAGTTTAGGAATAAAATGAAGTGTATACAAGGTGTCTGGCACAGCTGGTTATGTACGGTATGAGAGAAGCTTAAAACTGGGCACAGTTTGTAATAATTTCCATGGCATATAATGTATGTATTTGCTTTTATGGATCATGCCATGGTTTCATGTGCTATTTAGTGATGATTGTTATGTCATAAGTGATGTCAGGGATGATGTCATAGTCTACCTATGTCATAATTATGTGACTGGAAAATATTTTAGCTGGGAATGTTTATTTCTTTATTCAAGCTTAAAGGGACAGCAAAGTATTTTTTATATGTGCCTAACAATTAAGCACTATATTGCAACATTCTTTTTCTATGAATACAAAATGTTCTTTTTGCATTGTTTTTCAGTGCAAGGTTAAAAACTTCTTAAACACATTTATCTTATCCCCCCTGCTCTAACAATTTAGGGACAAATATACATAAGCCCCTACACTTACTAAGCATTCACTGTGCAGCATGGGTCAGTGACATACAGTCTGCAGAATGCACTCCAACCCTTCTTGGGGTATTGGCGGAAAAAAACACAGTTATCAGAGGCAACTTGCATAAAAAGTGGGCAAAATAAATATATCGAAAAGTTTAATGGGCATAATTAAACATTTTATGTGGAATTCAATTTTACATTGTGTGTAGGGTTGCTACTCCGGCCATGTTAACCTGGACATTTATGAGTTACAAATGCTGCAGGGTGTGCAGGAGCATGTCTAGTGCTGTCAATCAGCACTATTTATGCGCTATCCAGAGTAAAAAATATACATGTTCCTCCCTGCACACCCTGCAGTTTGTATAACTAATAACTGTCCAGGTTAACATGGCCTAGTTTAGTGCCACATTTTTAGTTACAAAGTGGCAATTGAAATGCACAACATTAGGAGCAAATTTGCAATGTTCATATCATGTGCATTTTTATCCTATGGATGCTCTAATTGTCACCTCTGAATGTCACATGACTGTCATCTGCTACAGAGGCTTGTCACATGATGTCACCTTTTACAGAGGCATGTCATATGATGTAATCTGCTACATGAGGCATGTCATATGATGTCATCTGCTACTAAGGCATGACATATGATGTCATCTGCTGCAAAGGCTTGTCACATGATGTCATCTGCTACACGAAGCAGGTCACATGATGGTTTTAGAAGGTTCAACTTGAAAGCTCAGTAACTCATTGTTACTGGCAGCCAAAGAGTTAAAGGGACATGAAACCCAATTTTTTTTCTTTCATGATTCAGATAGAGAATACAATTTTAAACAACTTTCTAATTTACTTCTATTATCTAATTTGTTTCATTCTCTTGGAATTATTTGTTGAAGGAGCAGCAATGCACTACTGATTTCTAACTGAACACATGAGTGAGCCAATGACAATCGTTATATATATGCAGCTACCAATCAGCAGCTAGAACCTAGGTTCTTTGCTGCTCCTGAGCTTTCCTAGATAAATCTGTCAGCAAAGGATAACAAGAGAAGGAAACAAATTAAATATTAGAACTAAATTGCAAAGTTGTTTAAAATTGTATTGTCTAAATCATGAAATAATTGTTTTGGGTTTCATGTCCCTTTAAGTCTTTTTTATCCTATGTATGCTCTAATTGTCACCTCTGAATGTCACATGATTGTCATCTGCTACAGAGGCTTGTCATATGATGTCACCTTTTACAGAGGCATGACACATGTAATCTGCTACATGAGGCATGTCACATGATGCCATCTTCTACTAAGGCATGCCATATGATGTCATCTGCTACAGAGGCTTGTCACATGATGTCACCTTTTACAGAGGCATGCCACATGATGTCATCTGCTACAGAGGCATGTCACATCAAGGCATCTGCTATAGAGGCATGCCACATGTCATCTGCTACAGAGGCATGTCACATGATGTCACTTGCTACTGAGGCATGTCACAAAGTAATCTGCTATAGAGGCATGTCACATGATGGCACCTGCTAAAAAGGCAGGAAAGGTTTTTTTGTACTTCTGCTGCACTAGCTACTATTTTAACTATTCTGCTTTCCTTAAGACATTCTCCATAACACATTTCTTTGAAGTAATGTCAACATTCTGTTGAACTGAATGACCCCTGGAACTAATCTTGGCTGAAACTAAAGATATATATATATATATATATATATATATATATATATATATATATATATATATATATATATATATATATATATAAAATAATGACAACTGATTTCCATACTGTGAGTGCTTGTATGTCTCACAAAAGATTCAGACTTCTCTTTTTTGTCCAGAATAATCTAAATAATTCATGCACTGTGCTCTTCAATTTACTAAAAAGATCCCTGATATTATTTGTGCTTAATATATATATATTCTATATTGCCATTTTTAGAAGGCTCAACTTGAAAGCTCAGTAACTCATTGTTACTCAATTTGTTGCAGCTCTCTCTGGCAGCCAAAGGGTTAAGCCCCATAATATCTATACACGCTCCTTGCTTAGAGCAGAACCTCTCGTTGCTTCTGGGATTTACAGAAGACAAGGGTGAAGTTCCGCAGCATACTAATGCGAGTCACACGGGATTACTGTTCATCTGCAACAAGGTCACTGTTCATGAAAATATAAGTGATCTGGAGCAATGTATAAGAACCGCAGAGAAACTATTAATGTCTGTGGCGGGGTAATGCTGTGACCCTCAGGCGCACATACAATCCCTTAGAGAAGCATTTGCTCTGTCCTCTGCTGCAGACACGTAAAATTAAATCAAATACTTTATTTATTTTTCCATGGAAACAAATCGCCTTTCACATGTCTTTAAGCTAATTAGAGGAGTATGGCGCCTTTGATGTGGAGTTATGGATGAAAATAGACATCAAGATAAAACATAAGTGTGCAGAACTGTGACATAGTATGACTAATACTCAAGTTCCTGTGTGTGACTAACAGTGAGCATAGTGCTGTGTGCAGAATTATCCACACCCTTTAATAAAAAGGGGCTACACTTTATTTTATTTTACTTGCAGGGCTGGTAACATGCTTTTTAAAGTCAAAGCTAAACTTCCATGGTTCAGATAGAGCAAGTCATTTTATGACACTTTTCAATTTAATTCTATGATTACATTTACTTTGTATATCTTGATATCCTTTGTTGAAAAGCACAAAAGCAGCAATGCACTACTGGGAGCTAGATGGTGATTGGTGGCTAAGCACATATGCCTCTTGTCATTGTCTCACCAGATCCGTTAAGCTAGCTCTCAGTAGTGTATTACAGCCAACATTAACCACTTTGCAGATGTTAAACTCATTGCAAAAAACTGTGCAAGAATAAAATGCCTGTCCCCATTACAGCATTTTCTTTTATCGATTGTATGTCCCTTTATGTTAAAATATATAATTCAGTATAATAAAAATGTAGATAATCAACTATTTTATATATATATATATATATATATATATATATATATATATATATATATATATATATATATATGTGTGTGTGTATAAAGACAGTGTAGGGCAAATAGCCTGAAATAAAAATAAGGAGAGAGTAAGCTGTGTAGTAGCAACTATGTTGCATTAGTGTGGGTGGGGTTGTGACTTACATATAACATTAACCCTCATTCCAGCTTGTTTTCACAACTTCCCTCCCTCCCTCCCTCCCTTGGTTTTGCGTAAGGCAGCAATCTTTAAGGTTGAGCATCATTATGGTTTTCAGCAGGGGTCTGAGGCTTGATGAGGACTACGCGGCCCATTTCTGTAAGCCCAAGGATGGTAGTTTTTACTCCTCAGGAAGTGGCATGCATGAAGCGCCTAGTCACCCCTGGTCCTACTGGTGTAGGGTTTTTTCAAGAACCACACCCTGGTTGGGCGGTTGGGCCGCGCCCGATCTGCCATCAGTAGGTAGGGAGAAGTCCCCAGGTGCATGCCTGGAGGTCCCTGTCCGTTTTGAGTTGCCGGTAACTCCGTAAGTCCATCTGCATGCAACTGGGCTCCGCTTGTTGACGGCATTCAGGGGCGTGGTCCATCTTCCTAACAGGGATTGCTTACACTCCTAGTTAGATTGTCACCACCTTTTGTAAGTTTGTTTGGTTGCTTCCAGCCGGTTCTACATGTTCTTCAATAAATGTGACCTACAGATCTTTTCCCACACTTTGTGTCCTGTATTTATTTAAGTTTATTCATTTATCAAATATTTTACCAGGAAGGAAACATTGCGATTTCTCTTGTTTTCAAGTATATCCTGGGTCCACAAAACATTGCATTGATACAATAGGGTACAATAAAGTTAATGTTATTGGTTAAGGTTCAGTCAGCTCTATGACTGTTATGCTTAATGTTTCAGCAAGACACAGGAGGATAGGGCATTTAATTCCTTATTGCCAGGCACAGCAGGCAGATGTCAGGCAATAATTACATTGAACATGATTTCTAGTAAGGGTATGAAAAAATTGGATTGCACTACCTTGAGCAACAGCATTAGAAAGGATGGAATTCCATGAGATTATGAATAGAATTAGATTATATATGTAGGTAGGTACCTAATGGACTAAATTCAATAAAAGTGGTTTGTGAAACTGAGAAGGCGTGCAGCAACATCACAGCTTCCAGAATCCATAAAGATTTGTAACTGACCATTGTCACAACAAGTTCTGTTCCAATATAATCAATAGTGCCAAGTTTTCTTGCAGTTCTTACGCCTCAATGCATAGAACAAGTTTCCCTGTGATGGATACTGATATCAAAGAAATACATTTAAAGGGACAGTCAAAGCTCAAATTGTTATTGTTTAAAAAGATAGATAATCCATTAATTACCCATTCCCTAGGTTTGCATAACCAACATGGTTATATTAATATACTTTTTACCACTGTGATTACCTTGTATCTAAGCCTTTTCTGACAGCCCCCTGATCACATTACTTTTTATTTATTATCTATTGACTTTTATCCAATAAGTCTGTCACAAGCCACGGGCGTGAGCACAATGTTATCTATATGGCTCACATGAACTAACACTCCCCTGTTGTGAAAAGCAAATAAAAAAGCATGTGATAATAGGGTGTTTTTAGTGGCTGAGAAACAGGCAGAAATTTAGAGGTTTAAAGGTTATAAAGTATATTAATATAACAATGTTGGTTATGCAAAGCTGGGGAATTGGTAGTAAAGCCATTATCTATATTTTTAAACAATAACAATTTTGGCGTTGACTGTCCCTTTAAAACATTACAAAACAATATAATACTGAATTAAAATCCTATAATATAAAAGGCCAAGTGTGTTTGCCTGAAGCTGTCATGCGCAGTAGAGACAACGCAAGGGCAAACACACCTGGCCTTCAACACACTGACCTCCTGGCATCTGGGCCGACCGTGCCTGACAGGGCGGGACCGGGTGTGACGTGGACGGGATGGGGCGGGGCCGGGCATGATGCGGACGGGACTGGGCGGGCATGGGCGGGGCCGTCATAATGTGGGCGGGCCGAGTGGGGCCGTGCCGACAGGAGAGAGAAAGCTCGAAAGAGGGGGGATAGAGAGCAAAAGAGGAGGGGGATAGAGAGAGAAGGAGAGAGACAGCAAAAGAGAGGGGGGAGGGAGAGCAAAAGAAAGGGGAGAGAGAGCAAAATAGGAGAGATAGAGAGAGCAAAAGAGAGGGAGACAGCAAAAGAGAGGGGGGAGAAAGGGGAGAGAGAGAGCAAAAGAGAGGGGAGAGAGAGCAAAAGAGAGGGGGAGAGAGCAAAAGAGGGGGGAGAGAGCGCAAAATAGAGGAGGGGAAAAGAGAGGAGGGAAAAAGAGAGGGGGAAAGATAGAGAGGGGGAGAGAGAGAGAGCAAAAGAGAGGAGGAGAGAGAGAGCAAAAGAGAGGAGGGAGAGCGCAAAAGAGAGGGGAGAGAGCGCAAAAGAGTGGGGGGAAAGAGAGGGGGGAGAGAGAGCAAATGAGAGGGGGGAGAGAGAGAGCATAAGAGAGGGGGGAGAGAGAGCAAAAGAGAGGGGGAGAGAGAGAGAGCAAATGAGAGGGGAGAAAGATAGCAAAAGAAAGGGGAGAGAGAGAGAGAGAGCAAAAGAGGGGGGATAGAGAGAGTAAAAACAAAATTTATGCTTACATGATAAATGTTTTTCTTTCTTTCTTGACATGATGAGTCCACGGATCATCTATCTAATTACTATTGGGAATATCACTCCTGCCCAGCAGGAGGCGGCAAAGAGCACCATAGCAAAGCTGTTAAATATCCCCTCCCTTCCCTCCAACCCCAGTCATTCGACTAAAGCAAAGGAGAGAAAGGAAGCAACAAGGTGCAGCGGTGTCTGAAGTTTATAATATACCAACAACCTGTCTAAAGAACAGGGCGGGCCATGGACTCATTGTGTCAAGAAATAAATAAATTTATCAGGTAAGCATACATTTTGTTTTCTTTGTAATGACACGATGAGTCCACGGATCATCGTATTACTATTGGGAATCAATACCCAAGCTAGAGTACACAGATGATAAGGGAGGGACAAGACAGGGAACCTAAACGGAAGGCACCACTGCTTGAAGAACCTTTCTCCTAAAAGCGGCCTCAGCCGAGCCAAAAGTGTCAAATTTATAGAATTTTGAAAAAGTGTGAAGAGAGGACCAAGTTGCAGCCTGTTCCACAGAAGCTTCATTTGTGAATGCCCAGGAGGAGAAAACAGCCCTTGTAGAATGAGCCGTAACTCTCTCAGGAGGCTGATGTCCAGCAGTTTCATAGGCAAAGTGAATGATACTCTTCAGCCACAAAGAGAGAGAAGTAGCCGTAGCTTTCTGACCCTTACGTTTCCCAGAGAGTACCACAAACAGAGCAGAAGACTGACGAAAATCCTTAGTCGTCTGTAAATAGAATTTTAATGCACGCACCACGTTCAGGTTGTGCAAAAGCCATTCCTTTTGAGAAGAAGGATTAGGACACAAGGAAGGAAAAACAATCTCCTGATTAATGTTCTGGTCTGAAACTACTTTAGGGAGGAACCCTAACTTAGTACGCAAAACCACCTTATCCGAATGAAAAATAAGGTAAGGAGACTCATACTGTAATGCTGAGAGCTCTGACACTCTACGAGCAGATGAAATAGCAACAAGAAACAAAACTTTCCAAGATAACAACTTAATATCTAAGGAACACATAGGCTCAAACAGAGCACCTTGAAGAACCTTAAGAACTAAATTAAGACATCCCAAGAGGATTAACTGGCTTGAACACAGGCCTGATTCTGACCAAGTCCTGACAAAACGATTGCACGTCTGGTACGTCCGCCAGACGTTTATGTAACAAAAAAGACAAGGCAGATATTTGATCCTTTAGGGAACTTGCAGATAAACCCTTCTCCAAACCTTCTTGGAGAAAGGACAGAATTCTAGGAATCCTAACTCTACTCCAAGAGTAGCCCTTGGATTCACACCAATATAGAGATTTACGCCATATCTTGTGGTAAATCTTTCTAGTCACATGTTTACGGGCCTGAATCATGGTCTCAATGACCGATTCTGAAAATCCACGCTTGGATAAAATTAAGCGTTCAATCTCCAAGCAGTCAGCTTCAGAGAAACTAGATTTGGATGAAGGAAGAGCCCTTGAAGAAGAAGGTCCTTCCTCAACGGAAGTCTCCAAGGTGGAAGAGATGACATTTCCACCATGTCCATGTGCAATGAGGATCACCGATGCCCTTTCCTGCTTGATTTGAGCAATGACCCGAGCAAGCAGAGCGAACAGAGGAAATAGGTATGCAAGACTGAAATTCTGAGGTACCGCCAGGGCGTCTATCTGTAACGCCTGAGGGTCCCTTGACCTCAACCTGTACCTCGGGATTTTGGCATCCTGCCGCAATGCCATGAGGTCCAGATCCGGCTGTCCCCATTTGAGAATCAGGCTGGAAAACACTTCCGGATGGAGTTCCCACTCCCCCAGGTGAAAGGTCTGCCTGCTCCTGGGATGTGGATCGCTGACAGATAGCAATTGTGGTTCTCCGCCCATTGAATAATCTTGGCTACCTCTGTTATGGCCAAGGAACTCCCAGTTCCTCCCTGATGATTGATGTAAGCCACTGAAGTTATGTTGTCCAACTGGAACCTGATGAACCGGGCCGAGGCTAACTGAGGCCAGATTAGAAGAGCATTCAAGATTTCTCTCAGCTCCAGAATGTTTATGGGTAGAACAGACTCCTACTGACTCTGACAGAGTCCATGTTCCCTGAGCCTTTAGGGAGCCCCAGACTGCTCCCCATCCCAGAAGGCTGGCATGTGTTGTCACAATCACCCAAGAGGGTCTGTGGAAGCAGGTTTCTTGGGAGAGATGATCCTGAGACAACCACCAAAAAAGAGAATCCCTTGTCTACTGCTCCAGCTGTAATCGTGGAGACAGATCTGCATAATCTCCGTTCCACTGGCTGAGTATGCTTAACTGCAGAGGTCTGAGGTGGAAATGAGCGAACGGGATGATGTCCATTGCCGCTACCATCAGACCGTTTACCTCCATGCACTGAACCACTGATGGCCATGGAGAGGACTGAAGCGCTAGGCAAGAATCGAAAATATTTGATTTCCTGACTTTTGTCAGAAAAATCTTCATTGATACAGAATTTATTATGGTTGCCAAGAAAATTACCTTGTATTTCGAACTAATGAACTCTTCTCCAAATTTACCTTTCATCTGTGAGATCACAGGAAAGATAACATTTCCATGTGGGATCTTGCTTGTAGAAAGGATGGAGCCTGAACCAGAATGTCATCCAGATAAGGCACCACTGCAATACCCCCAATCGGAGCACCGCCAACAGAGATCCCAGAACCTTTGAAAAAATTATTGGAGCTGTGGCAAGGCCGAATGGAAGAGCCATGAACTGGAAGTGTTTGTCTAGAAATGCAAACCTTAGAAACTTGTGATGGTCCCTGTGGATGGGGACATGCAGGTATGCGTCCTTTAAATCCACCATTGTCATGAATTGACCCTCTTGGACCAAAGGAAGAATGGAACAAATAGTTTTTGTCTGAGGAATTTGTTTAGACTTTTGAGATCTAAAATTGGTCTGAAGGTTCCCTCCTTTTTGGGAACCACAAACAGATTGGTATAAAACCCCAGACCCCGTTCCTGTATCAGAACAGGAACAATCACTCCCAGGTCAGAGAGGTCCCGAACACAGTGTAAGAACACCTCTTTTTGTCTGGTCTACAGATAATCTTGAAAGCAGAAACCTGCCCCTGGGAGGAAATGTCTTGAACTCTAGTTTGTATCCCTGGGACACGATGTCCACCGCTCAGGGATCCTGAACATCTCGAACCCAAGCCTGAGTGAAGAAGGAAAGTCTGCCCCCCCCCCCAAGACCTGGTCCCAGATCGGGGGTAGACCCTTCATGCTGCTTTTGATTCAATAGCAGGCTTCTTGGATTGTTTTCCCTTGTTCCAAGACTGATTGGGCCTCCAGGAAGGCTTGGATTGCTCCTGCTTGGAAGAGGGAGTGGAAGGATTTCCCTTCAAATTTCAAAAGGAATGAAAATTACTCTGACGTCCCTTTTGTTTGTTTCTCTTATCCTGAAGGAGGAAATGGCCCTTTCCCCCTGTAATGTCAGAAATTATTTCCATCAAACCCGGTCCAAACAAGGTCTTTCCCTTGTAAAGAATCGCCAAGAGTTTAGACTTAGATGACACATCGCAGACCAAGACTTTAACCATAAGGCTCTGTGGGCCAGGACGGCAAAACCAGAAATCTTAGCTCCCAGCTTAATAACCTGAAGGGAAGCATCCGTGATAAAGGAGTTGGCCAATTTAAGGGCCTTTATCCTATCCTGGATTTCTTCGAGGGGAGTGTCTGTCTGAATAGAATCAGACAACACATCAAACCAGTAAGCTGCCACACTAGTGACAGTAGCAATACAAACCGCAGGTTGCCATTGCAAACCCAACCCCTCTAACTTCTTATCCATAGGATCCTTAAAGGAACAACTATCCTCTATGGGAATAGTTGTTCTCTTGGCTAGCATGGAAATTGCTCCTTCCACTTTGGGTACTGTCAACCAAGACTCCTTGATAGTCTGCGAAAGGAAACATCTTTTTAAATAAAGGGGATGGAGAAAAAGGGATACCCGATCTCTCCCATTCCTTTGCAATAATCTCTGTAGCCCTATCTGATACAGGAAATACCTCCACCATGGAGGTCACATCAAAATACTTGTTTAGTTTGCTAGACTTCTTAGGATTGACTACGACAGTAGTGTCGGAGTCATCCAAGGTAGCTAAAACCTCCTTAAGTAAAAAATGGAGGTGTTCAAGCTTGAACCTGAAAGAAACAACTTCAGTATAAGTTAAAGGTATAACTGAATCTGAGATTTCACCCTCAGATGCTACCGAAGTATCGTCCTCTTCAGGTTTGTGGGAAGAAACATTCGGAATAGCCACTACTGTGTCAGCAACCTTATTCATAGATAGATTACATTTCCTCTTGAGCTTTCCCTGCAGCATGGGAAAAGAAGACAACGCATCAGATACCGCTGATGACATTAGGGAAGCAATGCCTTGCAAGATAACGCCAGGTGAAGTAATAGAGGAAGCACAGGGCACTGGCTGTATGGACGCTAAACTTTGGGACGCTTGCGGAGAAAGCTGCGGCATATCTTGAACATTGTCAGAAGACTTCTGAACAGTATCCGCCTTAGACAATATTGGCTCAGAAAAAAGTCTATCCCTATAATGTATAGATCTCTCAATACATGATGGTTGGTGGTTCTACATTAGCATCAAAACATAAAGAACATGTAACATCTTGCAGGGTTTCTTGGTCCATCTTTATTCACCAATAAATAGATAACTGATATTTAGCTCAGAAAATATCCCCCAACAAAGGTTAAAAAATGTGTTACTGTTCCTTTAAATTTTAAACAAACAAAATAGCTGCTTTATTTTTCAACTATTAAAATTACACCTTAGACTCCAAAATGACTGTCAGACAACTCTACACCTCAGCTTAGCGTTGCTGAGGTGCTTACCTGCCTGCCTCTAATGAAGTAAACTACTTTGTGACTGATCCGGACTCAACTCTGTAAACACTGCGGTCCATAACCGCAACGCTGCTGATCTGTGACGCAGCTGAATTTCCCACCGTAGAGACAGGAAGTGACAAACAGGGCTAGAAAAAAGGCGCGCAATAGGAACTGCCGCCGTATCTAACTCCGTCCATCGTGGGCGTAACCTTAAAACTCCCGATCGGCTAATTCAATTAACACAGCCGTCGGGAGTAAGGTATAAAAATATACACCACCAAGAGCCAGTTCTCCTGGTCCCCAGTGCCTGCTCCGCTGACCTTAATAAATATTCCCCTGTCATAGGAATGTAATTTGTCCCAATGAAAGTAAAAGTGCTATCCTTTTTCTCTGCATGTCCCAGAAAAATATAAAGTTAGCACTTACCTTAATTCTTCTGCCAGGCAGCATGGCAGCTCACTTGGTTTGGGAGGCCAGTTCCCTCACATGCAGTGGCGTAGCGTGGGTTGTCAGCGCCCAGGGCAAGGCAAGTATTGCGCCCCCCCTAACCCATTAGCACTGACGGAGTCTCTTCCACCAGTACAGTAGGGAATGGGATTGGCAAATTTGCTTCGAATCTAGGAGCCTGCAGCTCTCCAGAGCTGGGCAAATATATACAATCTTACATTTTAAGATTTATTCTAGTTTTACACATGGGGGAAAGCCCCCCTTAACCACCATCTGGTGGTGACGCCCTGATCTGTGAAACTTCATGGTACAAATAGTGCAGACCACAGGGTGCACCCACCCCCACATTGCAGCACCCCATATTGTATATGTGGTGCAATAGGTTTTTGGTAAGTCGTTAAAAAGAGGAAAAGGGGACACACAGGTTGGCAGCTGTTATATAAGGTTGTCCCTGCTGGGCAGACTGTCTTTTGGGTGCCAATGACATATAAAAGTGGGGTATATATTCTACCTTAATAAATATAACAATTGTAAGTAATCAATATAAAAGGGGCATGGGACAGACAACCCAGCATTACATTCATATATGGGGGGAGGGTGTATGGTATTTAGGGGGTGCTGTTAAATTTATTTACCAACACAAATTATAGTTTTTTGGGGTTTTTTTACTTAAAATGCAGTAAGGGTGGGTTTAATGTATATAAAAAGGCAATGAGCACCCACACCCTAAAAATCGGTAAAAGTCCACACCTCAGGAGTCCAGCAAGAAATAGATTCAAGATGGTGAATTCATAGGACTCCTATGATAGGAGACAAACACAGTGAAATGCCTGGTGAGCAGCACAATCCTGGTGCCAGACAGCACGCAAATCCCTAAATCTACTTCTGCCCTGGGAAGATCATGGAGGGGAAAAATCAAATACAGGAAACAAGGTCTCATTTTTCTCTCAAATATACTTTTTTGTGCAAGGACAAGATGGCGTAAGTTGTAAACCAGTCAGACATGAAAGTATGGTCTCTGTTCACCCCACCATCCCACATTCCCACTAACTAGGTAACTGTGGTTAACAGAAAGGCAGAGCCCAGCCATGCTGCCACCAGTGCCACGGGTAGGTGGATTTGAAAGATATTTATTGCAATTTTTAAGGATTCCCCCCTCCCTTTGCTTAGAGATCCTTAAAAAGTGCCCCGGGCAATGCATGGCATTCTAGCTCGCTCTGGGTCCTTTGTTGGAAGGGAACTTACTTGTTGGGTAATAATATAACCATAATTAAGCTGCACTTTGCGCGTTGCTAGTATCAGGCAAAAGCAGAGCTATAAGTAAGTCTGGTCCTGATACCTTACCTTAGTCGCGGCGCGCTTGACAGTCTGACTCTGCTGCTCTTCTTCTTCTTCCCTCCTGACCTGCGCGCTAGGAATGGGATGGACAAAGTGACGTAGCAGGTAATGGTCCGGATAACACTTCAGTTCACACTTCACAGTCACTTCAAATTCCTCAGTCTCTCGAGACATCAAAATCTGCAACCCAACGGAATGTGCGACCGTGACGTCACATCACCACTTTCCTGACGGATTGCAGAACAGAGTTGGGCACCTGTCAGATTTTTTAGCCTCCCTGCTCACATGAACCTGTGGATAGAAACAAAGACTGAGTAATCTTACTCAGGCTTGCATGGGTAGGGCAGCATAAATACATGGAAGGCGCAGTGAGAATTATGTCCCACAAGTTCCCATTGCTTTAAAGCCACCACTGCTCTACTGAAGAAGAGACTGGTATGGACTACAGCTACACCCTAGAGCAAAGCAGAACAATCTTCCACTGCTTAAAAAATAATAAAATCTTGCTTGAAGAATCTTTTCCTAACACCTAACTTTACTACTTCCTTGCTCTAACGTAGACAAAGAGAACGACTGGGGTTGGAGGGAAGGGAGGTGAAATTTAACAGCTTTGCTGTGGTGCTCTTTGCCGCCTCCTGCTGTGCAGGAGTGATATTCTCAATAGTAATTCGATGATCCATGGACTCATCGTGTCATTAGAAAGAAAGAGTGGGATAGAGAAAGCAAAAGAGAGGGAGAGAGAGAGCAAATGAGAGGGGGGAGATAGAGCATAAGAGAGGGGGTAGAAAGAGAGCAAAAGAGAGGGGGAGAGAGAGCAAAATAGAGGGGGAGAGAGACAGCAAAAGAGAGGGGAGAAAGAGAGCAAAAGAAAGGGGAGAGAGAGAGAGCAAGAGGGGGGAGAGAGAGAGCAAAAGAGAGGGGGGAGAGAGAGAGAGAGCAAAAGAGAGGGGGGAGAGAGAGAGCGCAAAAGAGAGTGGGGAGAGAAAGAGCAAAAGAGGGGGGATAGAGAGAGCAAAATAGGGGGGATAGAGAGAAAGCAAAAGAGAGGGGTAGAGAGAGCAAAAGAGAGGGGAGAGAGAGAGCAAAAGAAAGGGTAAATAGAGCAAGAAAAAGAGGGGGATAGAGAGAGCAAAAGAGAGGGGGAGAGAGAGCAAAAGAGAGGGGGAGATAGAGAGAGAGTGCAAAAGAGGGGGGATAGAGAGAGCAAAAGAGAGGGGAGAAAGAGAGCAAAATAAAGGGGAGAGAGAGAGAGAGAGCAAGAGGGGGAAGAGAGAGAATGTAAAAGAGAGGGGGGAGAGAGAGATAGCAAAAGAGAGGGGGGAGAGAGAGAGAGAGAGAGAGAGAGAGAGAGAGCAAAAGAGAGTGGGGAGAGAGAGAGAGCAAAAGAGGGGGGATAGAGAGAGCAAAATAGGGGGATAGAGAGACAGCAAAAGAGAGGGGTAGAGAAAGCAAAAGAGAGAGGTAGAGAGAGCAAAAGAGAGGGGGGGGGAGAGAGCAAAAGAGGAGGGTAGAGAGAGCAAAAGAGGGGGGGTAGATAACCAGCAAAAGAGAGGGAGAGAGACAGCAAAAGAGAGGGAGAGAGACAGCAAAAGAAAGGGGGGAGATAAATAGCAAAAGAGGGGGGATAGAGAGAGCAAAAGAGAGGGGGAGAGAGACAGCAAAAGAGAGGGGGTGAGAGCAAAAGATGGGGGATAAAGAGAGCAAGAGAGAGAGAGACAGCAAAAGAGAGGGGGAGATAGAGCAAAAGAGAGGGGGAGGGAGAAAGACAGCAAAAGAGAGGGGGAGAGAGAGAGTGCAAAGGAGAGGGAGGAGAGCACAAAAGAGAGGGAGGAAAAGAGAGAGGTAGAGAGAGCAAATAGAGGGGGAGAGAAAGAGCAAAATAGAGGGGGAGAGACACAGCAAGAGAGAGGGGAGAAAGAGAGCAAAAGAAAGGGGAAAGAGAGTGAGCAAAAGAGGGGGGATAGAGAGAGAAAAAGAGAGGGGGGAGAGAGAGAGCAAAAGAGAGGGGGAGAGAGAGACCGAAATAGAGGGGGGGAGAGAGAGAGAGAGAGCAAAAAAGGGGGGATAGAGAGAGCAAAAAAGGGGGGGATAGAGAACCAGCAAAAGAGAGGGAGAGAGACAGCAAAAGAGAGGGGGGAGCAAAAAGAAAGGGGAGAGAGATAGCAAAAGAGGGGGGATAGAGAGAGCAAAAGAGAGGGGGGAGACAGCAAAAGAGAGGGGGATAAAGAGAGCAAGAGAGAGAGAGAGACAGCAAAAGAGAGGGGGAGGGAGAGAGACAGCAAAAGAGAGGGGGGGAGAGAGAGAGCACAAAGGAGAGGGAGGAGAGCACAAAAGAGAGGGAGGAAAAAGAGAGGGGAGAGAGAGCAAAAGAGAGGGGAGAGAGAGTAAATGAGAGGGGGAGAGAGAGGGGGGAAGAGAGAGCAATAGAGAGGGGGCAGAGAGAGCCAAAGAGAGGTGGGATAGAGAGAGAGAGAGAGCAAGGGGTGGAACCGCTGTACTGCAAAAAATGGCCCGTGTACACGGGCTTTAGGACTAGTAACCTCAATAAAACAGTCCACAAAACAACTTTGTCCGTTTTGAGAAAAAATCGCAAGATGAAGTATCTCACAACATCTAACATCAAGAATTAGGTGAAAAATCCAGGAATGTCCCAGATCACTCGGTAATTCTAGCATTCAGACCCTCATTCATGTTCGAGAGATTAAAAAGAAAAACAGCAAGACTAGTTTGCCATAACAATAACATTAATTTACATAACCTGTTTTGCAAATAAGCTTCCAACTTGTGGCAGGTGTAATAAGTGCTATTCCATGTTGCTAACAGTATGAAACCTAAAATGTTTCTTTTATGATTTCGTTAGAGCAATCAAATTTAAAAAACTTTCCAATTTAATCCAATTTAATCTAATTTGCTTAGTATCCTTTTTTAAAAGAAGAACTAGGTACGCTCAGGATCTGAGAGCTAGCTGCTGATTGGTGGTTGCACATTTATGCCTTTTTGTCATTGACTTACCAATGTGTTCAGCTAGCTCCCAGTAGTGCATTGCTACTCCTTCAACAAAGGATACCAAGAGAATGAAGCAAATGATAATAAAAGTAAATTTGAAAGTTGTTTAAATGTATGCTCTATCTGAATCCTGAAAGAAACATTGGGGTTTCATGTCCCTTTAAGTTTAAAGGGACAGTCTAGGCCAAAATAAACTTTTATGATTCAGATAGAGCATGTAATTTTAAGCAATTTTCCAATTTACTTTTATCACCAATTCTGCTTTGTTCTCTTGGTATTCTTAGTTGAAAGCTTAACCTAGGAGGTTCATATGATAATTTCTTAGACCTTGAAGCCCACCTCTTTCAGATTGCATTTTAACAGTTTTTCACCACTAGAGGGTGTTAGTTCACATATTTCATATAGATAACACTGTGCTTGTGCACGTGAAGTTATCTGGGAGCACGCACTGATTGGCTAGACTGCAAGTCTGTCAAAAGAACTGAAAAAAGGGGCAGTTTGCAGAGGCTTAGATACAAGATAATCACAGAGGTTAAAAGTATATTAATATAACTGTGTTAGTTATGCAAAACTGGGGAATGGGTAATAAAGGGATTATCTATCTTTTAAAACAATAAAAAGTCTGGTGTAGACTGTCCCTTTAAGATTGGTACCTTGTGCAATTATACATGCTAAATGCAGGATCGCCTACTGGCCATAGGCTGGGAAAGAGAGCTGATGTCAGGCTCAACAAACCTTCATTTTTGGTGTTGCTAAGGACATTTTATAAACAGAACCACAGATAGTTCAGATAAAGAAATGAAAATGATTTGCTATTAAAATGTTAACACAGTAAAAGAACGGCAGCTATCAAAATATATTGCGGAGGAAATGTCCCCAGATAATAAGTGTGAGCCCTGGAAGTGTGGCAACCTATTATTAGTATTAGCCTCTCACCAACAATTTGTTTTGAACAGCGATGTATGTACAGGAACATTGATTTTGGCACGTAGAGTCATTTTTACAATGGCATTTCAATAGGCCTTGCACATGGGATCATTTTCTGAAGATACATAAGATACTGCTGTAGACTCATGAGTGTGCATGTGTCTAGAGAACTATTTGTATAACATTGTTTCAAACATTCTTACAAACACTGCTGCTATGTAAAGCTTAAAATGACAGTAAAGACAAAATTAATCTTTCATGATTCTGATAGACCATGCAATTTTTAATAACTTTCCAATTGATTTCTATGATCAATTTTGCTTCTTTCTCTTTGTAAAATTTGTTTTAAAAGCATACCTAGGTATGCTTGGGAGCAGCAATACACTAATGGGAGTTAGCTGCTGATTAGTGGCTTACCTGATGTGTTTAGCTAGTTCCCAGTAGTGCATAGCTTCTCTTTCAATAAAGGATACAAAGAGAATGAAGCAAATTGCAAAGAGAAGTAGATTGGGAAGTTATTTCAAATTGTATGATCTGTCTGAATCATGAAAGAGAAGTTTGGGGTTTTTGTCCCTTTAAGACACCTGCACACTCCTGAGAATGTTCCTATGGCAAGGTCCTGAATCATGAAAGTATCATTTTTACTTCCATGTCCCTTTAAATGGAAATGTCCTCCCTGCAGCGATATAAAAAATGTCAGCACATGACGGTGCACTTTGGGATAAATTTAGAGTTAGGAAATATCTTTATTAGGTTCTTACTAATACTAAAAGAAAGGTAATCACACAGTGAATGATGTCTCATAGGCTTTCCCAATCATCACGTTTTATATGTTTCTAGAAATGCTGCTCAACAAATAAAAATAAAAATAAGTGTATTAAGAATATTTAAATATCCCAAAAATATGGAAAAAACACGATGTGTTAAGAAGTGCACTGGCAGATATAGGATTCATTTAGCTTGCGAGTGCGTATTCTAATTGATAAGTGCGCTTTATGACTGCGGTTGATTATTTTATGCTGAACTGAAAGCACGGTGTTAAGTCCCATCACTACCCTGTAATTAAATGTCTATTGTTAGAGAACTAGTTACAGAACTGTATTTATAGTAATTCACAAAATGTACCATTTATGTGCGAGAGATAAATAGAGCATAATAGTGGCAAGAAACTGAATTTATTGAAAATGTAGCATTATTTGTGTGTTGTAGCAAATGTTTGTAGATAATACGTTTAACCCCTGTGGCTGAAAAAGAAGTCTACAGCACAAGTCTCTGCAAAGTATTGTTGGCCTCTCAGGCAATCAGGGGGTTAATCTAACACAAATGATTTTGCTTTAACATTTTTATTTATTTTTTACAAAAAAACTGTTTTATTAGGAGCAACAAGATATCCTTCCCAGCGGACCTCGACTAAGTCCATTTTGTAGCTGCAGCATTAATTGAAAAGCGAGAGTGGGGAGGTCGCTGAGTGACTCCAGTTTGACAATAAATGGCCTAGACAATGACAAATAGATCCATTTACTAAGCAGCCCAGGACTTCCCTATAAATAAGCAGTATATGTAACACCAGAGAGCTCAGCAAAGCTTAAGCATCAACACATAAATAAATAAACTGTATTGCACTGCATTACTAAAACTGATTACATTAGCAAATGATTTAACAGCACAACATAACTCCCTACATCTGAGACTGGGAGTGGGAGATTGGAAGGCTTAGGCTGAGTCAAGGAGACCGATAGACAACATAACTCCCAACATCTGAGAATGGGAGATTGGAAAGCTTAGGCTGTGTCATGGTCATGGAGAACCATAGACAACATAACTCCCTACATCTGAGACTGGGAGTGGGAGATTGGAAGGCTTAGGCTGAGTCAAGGAGACCGATAGACAACATAACTCCCAACATCTGAGAATGGGAGATTGGAAGACTTAGGCTGTGTCATGGAGAACCATAGACAACATAACTCCCAACATATGAGAATGGGAGATTGGAAGACTTAGGCTGTGTCATGGAGAGCCATAGACAACATAACTCCCAACATCTGAGACTGGGAGAATGGGAGGCTTAGGCTGAGTCATGGAGAACCATAGACAACATAACTCCCAACATCTGAGACTGGGAGAATGGGAGGCTTAGGCTGAGTCATAGAGAACCATAGACAACATAACTCCCAACATCTGAAACTGGGAGAATGGGAGGCTTAGGCTGAGTCATGGAGAACCATAGACAACATAACTCCCAACATCTGAAACTGGGAGATTGGAAGGTTTATTCTGAGTCAAGGAGACCTATAGACAACATAACTCCCAACATCTGAGACTGGGAGATTGGTAGGCTTAGGCTGAGTCATGGAGACCCATAGACAACATAACTCCCAACATCTGAGACTGGGAAGTTGGAAGGCTAAGACTGAGTCATGGAGACCCATAGGCAATATAACTCCCAACATCTGAGACTGGGAGATTGAAAGGCTTAGGCTGAGTCATGGAGACCGATGTACAGAATCAGACAGAATCACTGTTATACTGTGGGAGGAGATGAGCATTTTGTGGTTGTGGTCTGTGTGTCTATGGGGTGTGGCTATGCACACTGATTTCACTTTCAAATGTATAATTAGCATATGTAACCATACTAATACTTTGTTGCCGCATAAGGGAGCAATATGCTGCTTGTATGTAATCAAAGCAGATTTCATAATTCTTTTTTTTTTTTAAATTGTGTTTCTCGATATGAATTGAGTGCAATTGAGTGCAATTTTAAATTTTAAGACCGGCAACAGCCAAGACACAGACTTGAACAGAACCTAGATTTTGTAAAGGAACAAATACAGTGTAATTGCATGACCAACAGATGCATAATAAACAGACAATGCAGTAACAATTATGTTGAATTTAAATCGAGCAGTAGATTTTTGATAAATTACAAATTTTCCCTATTCCCTGTCCCTTGCATAATGTGACAGCTGTTAGCCAATCAAATACTCTTTATGTTATATAACCTGTGAACTCTTGCCCATGCTCAGGAGGAGTTGGTGCCTCGGAAACTGTGCACATAACATTTTGCACACCTCTCCAAGAATAAGCATCTTCTCTTTTTTACAATTGTTTATTTGCACTAGTTGTTTTACAGACAAAGGCTAAGATTTGAACAACTAAAAAAACTTATCCAGTGTGATTAAAGCACAGCAGATCTATACATGCTCAGGATCATTCACGTATCTTGAGCATTACATGGCAGCAGTGCTTGCAACAATGTATAATAGTCTTGAACATTGTTGCAAACACTGCTGCAGTATAGAACTCCCTTTAAAGGGAAATTAAACATAAAATTTGAAGAAAAAAAAACTTTCCAATGTACATCTATTATCACATTTGCTTCATTCTCTTGTTATTCTTTGTTGAATGAGCAGCTATGCACTACTGGGTGTAAGGTGAACATATTAGGTGATCAAATGACAAGAAGCATGCATGTGCAGCTACTAATCTGCAGCTAGCTCCCAGTAGAGCCTTGCCGCTCTTGAGTCTGCCTAGGTATGTTTTCAACAAAGGAAACAAAGAGAACAAACCAAATTATATAATAGAAGAAGATTTTAAAGCTGTTTAAAATTGCATGTTCTGTCTGAATTATGAAAGAAACATGTTGGATATCCTGTCAATTCAAAGGACTTGGCACGTGCTACATGATAGCACAGGAACTGAATAACTGGCATGTAGGTAAGGAGAACTATAAACCACTGGACAGCTCCAGTGCTGAACTGAGCACACAGAACTACACTCTGCGCTGGCCAGGAAGGCTCTTCATATACAAAGCTTTGCTGCATAATGCTTTAAAAATGTGACTATTGATTAAAACATTGCATCATAAGTAAAAGATTACCATTCTTGGTTCAGAACTTGGGTTATGCTTGCTTACTGGTGTGCTATTCAGGGTGCTAAACCTAAAATGGGCTGGCTCCTAAGCTTTACATTCCTGCTTTTAAAATAAACATAGCAAGAGACCGAAGAAAATATTATAATAGGAGTAAATTAGAAAGTTGATTAAAATTGCTGAATCATAAAATAAAAAAAATGGGTTTAGTGTCCCTTTAAGTGTAAAATTACTTTCAGGAAACAAAAGTAATGCATTGCAGCTGTCTATGGCAGTCAAGGTGTTAAAAGATCCCAGCCTTATTAACAAAGGAGTTAAACAATCTAGTGCGGCTAAACTAGCTTTCCCAGTTCCTTTCATAACTAAAGGGAGATAAAGCTGTGTACAAAAACATAGCAGTCTTTAAAAGCTTTTCAGTTTCCTCAAGTGCTGAAATCAGTTTTTAGAATAATGTTTTAAAAGTGCATTAAATGCTGATACATTTTATTCCTCATTAGGAATGCTGCCTCAATGCTAAAATCGCAGTCACCAAAATGTCCTGCTACATTGTGAAGGTACCAAAACCTGTCTGTGCACATCACACTGCTGACGAGGGCAAACGTCAATTAACCCCTTGTGTACAAGAAAAGGCTGTAATGCCCTTTGTACAATACCTTATTCTCAATAAAGATTATCAGCCTATAGTTTAATATCAGCATGAATGATAAAGTATTAGCTATTAGGTATGATGTACATACAGTAGATGTGATAGTCATGTAAAGCAGATGAGAGACACCAGGAGCAGACAAAAATAAATCTAATTATAACAAAAACTAATGTCATTTAACATGATGAATAATATACAAACAAAAAAGATTTATCATCAGATTTTATATTCTCATTTCTTGCAATGTATTTCCTATTGATAATGCACGTTATATACATAATGGTATGCGCACATTATAGATGCCCTGTGCTTAAAGGGACACAAAGTCTTATTTGAAATGGGTTTCAAATATTGTTAAAAGAATTTTGTGCTTAATACATTCATTTGTAAAATCACTGCCTTTACAATATCTTTTAGCATTCACAAGGTACACTGCCATCATAGCTCTAAGGGCTAGATTTATTAAAGCCCTACGGCTGTAAGTTCTCATAAGAACTTGCTCGCTGTATTTATCAAGCAGCGGTCATCAGACCGCCGCTTCCCTAACCTATTCGCCACCTCTAAGGTGGCGACGCTTGATTGGCTGTGCGCGTGCAGGGGGCGGGATTGCACACAAGCGCAAAATTGCGCTCGTGTGCAATAGCGAATACCTGCGGGTAATTTCGCCCCACCACAGGCGAGCTGAGGCGTACAGGGGCGCGTATACGCGCCCCTGTACGCCTCAGCTTTAATAAATCTAGCCCTAAGTCTATGCACAAGTATACAGCCACAGTGCGTGCATCAGTAATGACACGTGCCTTTCAAATACCCTGAGCAAGGAGGCATACAGAAACTCTAATACATAGCTTAATTCTGTATTCACATGCCATTTCAATTGAGGGCCAGATTACAAGGGGAGCGTTAATAGTTACACGCAAGTGAAAGGGGGTTTATCACAAAAAAGTGTCACGAAACACAGCAAAGATACATTACAAAGTACAGTTACACTCATAATATTTAACCGAAATCTGTTTAAATTGATATTGAAATAACTAAGAATATATGCTTGTGCACAATTGTTTTTGAGGGATACATTGATAACTATCAGTTAAGGCAACTCCATGCCCTCTCACTCATTAAAAAATAAACTCCAAACATGAAAATCCATTTAAAAAAAGGGTCCCTGTTTTACCATATCAGTTATCCTGACCTTACAATCACTCCCAGCGCAGAACACTGATCTTATTGCAGTTTCATTTGAGTTAGTAAAAGTTCAGGAAGCTCAAAAGGATAACTGCTCTAACATCATCCAGGTAAGCACGTGTCATTAGACAGGGAGGAGGATGACCATGTGTCATTAGACAGGGATGAGGATGACCATGTGTCAGATAGCCACTTAATCCCACACAAACGGTATCCTCCAATGAAATCTTATCGCCTTAGGTAAGGTGAAAGGTCAGAAAATGTTTTTGAATTATTTATCTGCTTTGTAAGATTGTTTCAGATAACCTGACACATGTACAGCTGTGTAGGATGCGCAGCTGTGTACAAGTGCTTTATACTAATGTGAGTCATAAAATCTGCTTTTAATCCATAAACATTACATTATAGTAATGTCATATCATTTAATATGAGGTATGAGCAGAGAAGGAAAGTTACTATGGTTAAAGGGTTAGGAAAAGTCAAAATTAAACTTTTATGGTTGAGGTAGCTCATGCAATTGTACGAGACTTTTCAATGTACTTCTATTAACTAATTTACTTTGTTATCTGTATATCTTTTGTTGAATAGCATTCCTAGTTAGGCTCAGGAACAGCAATGCACTACTGAGAGCTAGCTGGTGATTGGTGGGGACATGCATATGCCTCTAGTCATTGGCTCACCAGATGTGCGTGTCAGCTAGGTCTCAGTAGGGCATTACAGCTCTGGAGCTGACTTCAACTATGTGTTTAAACCCTTTGCAGTCAAACACTTGCATGTCCTTTATAAATGTTCAAATGTATTAAAGGGACATAATTATTTGTACCATGCTTGTGAAATGACAGCTGTTTGCATAAAAAATTATGTTTATATAGATGTTGTACTAGTGAGTGTAATGTCCTGATCTTTAGGGGGTAGATTGCTCACTTAGCATCTACAACAGCTATACTGGTGGACAAGGAAGTGCCTATACAAGGCACATTGATTTAAAGGGACAGTCTACACTAGAATTTTTATTGTTTTAAAAGATAGATAATCCCTTTATTACCCATTCCCCAGTTTTGCATAACTAACTCCTCTGGTGTGAACACATTGTTATCTATATGGCCCACATGAACTAGCAATCTCCTGTTGTAAAAAGCAAATACAAAAGCATGTGATTAAGAGGCTGTCTATAGAGCATTTGAAACAGACAGAAATTTAGAGGTTTAAATGTTATGAAGTATTTTAATCTAGCAATGTTGGTTATGCAAAGCTTGGGAATTGGTACTAAAAGGCATTATCTATCTTTTTAAACAATAACAATTCTATTGTAGACTGTCCCTTTAACAAAAAAAAAACAACAACAAAAAACCTTAAATATATTGAGAAATAATGGTCTAAAAAAAGTTCATGTACTTTTTAAAATAAACATTACAATTATATTTTTTTGAACTTATATAGGAACAAATAAAGCTTAACTGCTAATATATAGCAAGGATTTGTAAAAGAAATTGATTAAGATCTACATCTGCAGCCAATGAAACCAAGCAATATGGTGATAGCCCAGCGGTAGTGTAACAGCAAATGTGCTATCAGTTCAAACTTGGGCACTTGTATCACAGGTTTATCCCCTTTAGTATTGTGCATATTGAACAACTGGAGTTAAAATATTACAAACATGACTGAACAAAACTTCATAACAGAATGTAACCTTTAATTCTCATAATAATTCAATTCCTTAGTGTGCCAGGCAGGGCTTCAGACTTCTCTTACAGTAAAGGGGTAAATACACTTAAATTGGCAATATATTCATGATTCAAATAGGGCATGCAATTTTAAACAACTTTCCTATTTACTTTTATCAATTAGTTTGCTTCGTTCTCTTGGGCCTAGATTTGGAGTTTGGCGGTAGCCGTGAAAACCAGCGTTAGAGGCTCCTAACGCTGGTTTTAGGCTACCTCCGGTATTTGCAGTCACTCAAAAAAGGGTCTAACGCTCACTTTTCAGCCGCGACTTTTCCATAGAGTCGTGTTTGAAGTGAGCGTTAGAAACCTAACGACAAAACTCCAGCCGCAGAAAAAAGTCAGTAGTTAAGAGCTTTCTGGGCTAACGCCGGTTCATAAAGCTCTTAACTACTGTACTCTAAAGTACACTAACACCCATAAACTACCTAGGTACCCCTAAACCGAGGCCCCCCCACATTGCCGCCACTCAATTTAATTTATTTAACCCCTAATCTGCCGACCGCCACCTACGTTATCCTTATGTACCCCTAATCTGCTGCCCCTAACACCGCCGACCCCTATATTATATTTATTAACCCCTGCCTGCCCCCCACAACGTCGCAGCCAGCTACCTACAATAATTAACCCCTAATCTGCCGACCGCAAAGCGCCGCTACTTAAGTTATCCTTATGTACCCCTAATCTGCTGCCCCTAACACCGCCGACCCCTATATTATATTTATTAACCCCTAATCTGCCCCCCTCAACGTCGCCTCCAACTGCCTACACTTATTAACCCCTAATCTGCCGAGCGGACCGCACCGCTACTATAATAAAGTTATTAACCCCTAATCCGCCTCACTAACCCTATAATAAATAGTATTAACCCCTAATCTGCCCTCCCTAACATCGCCGACACCTAACTTCAATTATTAACCCCTAATCTGCCGACCGGAGCTCACCGCTATTCTAATAAATGTATTAACCCCTAAAGCTAAGTCTAACCCTAACACTAACACCCCCCTAACTTAAATATAATTTAAATCTAACGAAATTAATTAACTCTTATTAAATAAATTATTCCTATTTAAAGCTAAATACTTACCTGTAAAATAAATCCTAATATAGCTACAATATAAATTATAATTATATTGTAGCTATTTTAGGATTAATATTTATTTTACAGGTAACTTTGTATTTATTTTAACCAGGTACAATAGCTATTAAATAGTTAAGAACTATTTAATAGCTAAAATAGTTAAAATAATTACAAAATTACCTGTAAAATAAATCCTAACCTAAGTTACAATTAAACCTAACACTATACTATCATTAAATTAATTAAATAAAATACCTACAATTACCTACAATTAAACCTAACACTACACTATCAATACATTAATTAAATACAATACCTACAAATAACTACAATGAAATAAACTAACTAAAGTACAAAAAATAAAAAAGAACTAAGTTACAAAAAATAAAAAAATATTTACAAACATACGAAAAATATTACAATTTTAAACTAATTACACCTACTCTAAGCCCCCTAATAAAATAACAAAGACCCCCAAAATAAAAAAATGCTAAAGGTAAAAGAGCTTTGAACTTTAGTAATTTAGAATAGGGTAGGGCATTTTTTATTTTGGGGGTCTTTGTTATTTTATTAGGGGGCTTAGAGTAGGTGTAATTAGTTTAAAATTGTTGTAATATTTTTCGTATGTTTGTAAATATTTTTTTATTTTTTGTAACTTAGTTCTTTTTTATTTTTTGTACTTTAGTTAGTTTATTTCATTGTAGTTATTTGTAGGTATTGTATTTAATTAATGTATTGATAGTGTAGTGTTAGGTTTAATTGTAGGTAATTGTAGGTATTTTATTTAATTAATTTAATGATAGTATAGTGTTAGGTTTAATTGTAACTTAGGTTAAGATTTATTTTACAGGTAATTTTGTAATTATTTTAACTAGGTAACTATTAAATAGTTCTTAACTATTTAATAGCTATTGTACCTGGTTAAAATAAATACAAAGTTACCTGTAAAATAAATATTAATCCTAAAATAGCTATAATATAAATTAGGATTTATTTTACAGGTAAGTATTTAGCTTTAAATAGGAATAATTTATTTAATAAGAGTTAATTAATTTCGTTAGATTTAAATTATATTTAAGTTAGGGGGGGTGTTAGTGTTAGGGTTAGACTTAGCTTTAGGGGTTAATACATTTATTAGAAGAGCGGTGAGCTCCGGTCGGCAGATTAGGGGTTAATAAGTGTAGGCAGGTGGAGGCGACGTTGTGGGGGGCAGATTAGGGGTTAATAAATATAATGTAGGGGTCGGCGGTGTTAGGGGCAGCAGATTAGGGGTACATAAGGATAATGTAAGTAGCGGCGGTTTACGGAGCGGCAGATCAGGGGTTAAAAATAATATGCAGGGGTCAGCGATAGCGGGGGCGGCAGATTAGGGGTTAATAAGTGTAAGGCTAGGGGTGTTTAGACTCGGTGTTTAGACTCAGGGTACATGTTAGGGTGTTAGGTGCAGACGTAGGAAGTGTTTCCCCATAGCAAACAATGGGGCTGCGTTAGGAACTGAACGCGGCTTTTTTGCAGGTGTTTTTTTTTCAGCTCAAACAGCCCCATTGTTTCCTATGGGGGAATCGTGCACTAGCACGTTTTTGAGGCTGGCCGCGTCCGTAAGCAACTCTGGTATCGAGAGTTGAAGCTGCGTTAAATATGCTCTACGCTCCTTTTTTGGAGCCTAACGCAGCCTTTATGTGGACTCTCAATACCAGAGTTATTTTTATGGTGCGGCCAGAAAAAAGCCAGCGTTAGCTACGCGGGTCCTTACCGACAAAACTCTAAATCTAGCCGTTGGTATTTTATGTTGAAAGCTTAACCTATGTAGTCTAATATGCTAATTCTTAAGCCCTTGAAGGTCGCCTCTTATCTTAGTGAATATATAGTTTTTCAAAGTTAGACAGTGCTAGTTCACGTGTGCCGTATAGATACAAACAATTGTGCTCACTCCTGTAGAGTTATGCAGGAGCCCGCACTGATTGGCTAAAATGCAAGTTTGTAAATAGCACTGAGATAAGGGGCAGTCTGCAAAGGCTTAGATTTAAGGTAATCACAGAGGTAAAATGTACTAATATAACAGTGTAACCAGAAATAAACGGATTATCTATTTTTTTTAAACAATAAACATTTTTGAGAAGACTGTCAATTCATAGACAAATTAGGATAAAATACATCACAACAGGGGTCATTGAAGTGTCCTGTGTTTGTGATTCTCCCACCCATATGAAGTTCCTTGTTCATTGCTGTTTGGAAGTTATTCAATCATCTCAGAATGAGGGGTCAGGTCTGAGGGGATCAATGGGTCAAACAGCAATAAGTTGTCTCTCATGATATAGGATAGGTGTAAACCTTTAGTGAATAAAGGCTAAGCGCTTATACTTATGTTAAGCTTCAACACCCACATTACGTAATTTAAATGCAAGAATCTAGGGTTATAACGTAAGCACACATGATGAGCGGTGCATATTTAAAATGCTTAGATTACGTTTTCTATTTTTACAGGTGCAAGTGTCCATTCTTATGCTTATTTTGTGAAGGATCTTTAATGTTTGCTATGTGCACCCAATTGTTAATATAACGTTTTGTGCTAAATAATGTATTACCGTCCTCTCTGGTACCCAAGGGATTAAAAGGACTTTGCAACATTCTCACATAGGCGATGAGACACATACACACACATACACACACATATATATATATATAAAGTTTATATACACATGTTTTGGAGTGCTGCCAATATGACCCAGTAATTACACAAACAAAAAGGTATTGGCGCACATCTATTTTCAAAGAACAACATATTTTTTGAACTGCTGCAAAAAAATTGCCTGCAAACAACATCAAGGGACAACCCAGTAATTACACAAAAAAGAATAGTTATCCCTTGATGTTGTTTGCAGGAATTTTTTTTGCAGCAGTTCAAAAAATGTGTTGTGCTTTGAAAATGAATTTGCGCTAATAACTTTTTGTTTGTGTAATTACTGGGTCATATTGGCAGCACTCCCAAATAAACTTTTTGTAAGGTGCGCTAACCCAAATTTTGCATTTGTATTAAAACATAATCAGGGAGACTGACCATCTCCCATTGGTTAAAGCATCCCACCGAAGCTCAGGTGTGCTCATGACAGTGTAATAGAGTTGTGATTATTAAGCTAGGGAATCTCATTCTATTATGAAGAGTCCCTTAATGTTGTTTGCAGGCAATTTTTTTGCAGCAGTTAAAAAAATATGTTGTGCTTTTGAAAATGGATGTGCGCCAATACCTTTTTGTATATGTATATATATATATATATATATATATATATATATATATATATATATATATATATATATATATATATATATATATACATACACTTAAACACACATTTACACACACACAATAAACACATATATACATATATATGCATACACACATACATACAAAAACACACACAAACACATATATCCACATACACACAAACACATATTATATACATGCACATACACACACACATATACAGAAACATTTATATACAACCACATACACACATAAACACATACACACACACACACTACAGTAACATATACACACACAACAAACACACATACACACACTTATACACACACTTATACACACACATATACAAACACACATACACACACATACATACAAAAACTTATACACACACATAAACACATATACACAGATACAACACACACATATACAAACACACATACATACACACACACACATACATACAAAAACTTATACACACACATAAACACATATACACAGATACAACACACACATATACTACAAACACTACACAAACACACACACATAAATGTGCATACACACATATATACTACATACACTAAACAAACATATACAAAAATATATACACACATAAACACATATACACATACAACACACACATAAAAAACACACATATACCACACACACACACATACACACATATACTCACACACACATATACCACATACACTATGCGCACAGCACACACATTTAAATACATACGCACACAAGCACACACACAAATGCACGCACACACTCACACATACATGAGCATACACAAATATACTGTATATATAATTAAATATATTAACAAATTAATCATTCCTGGCCATAATTTAATTGACACACACATTGTTTTGTCTCTTGTCAGAGCTGCTGCACTGATTGTTCAGGAAGATTTGAGATTTACCAATTTATCATTCTACTTTATATGAGTGACGGTAATGTAAATCATGGCTTATCTTCTGCCCCAAGTTGCCCTGGAGTAAAACGTGTTTCTAGCAGACAGAACCATTACAGTTGTCTATCTTTTATCACAGTGAGAATAGAGCAATAATAGCAATAGTTTTACATTTACCATCAGTCTCATTATGTTCAGTAGAACAAATAAACAATATTATGCTATTTATATTTGTGTTTATTCATAGCAAAATAACCAAAAGACAATGAAAACGGTGTAAAGAAATCTAGCACTGAAGAGGATAATGATGTGATAGTGACACACAGACATATTCTACTGATAGTGACACACACAAATATCCTACTGATAGTGACACACACACATATTCTACTGATAGTGACACACACACATATTCTACTGATAGTGACACACAAATATTCTACTGATAGTGACACACACACATATGCTACTGATAGTGACACACACACACATATCCTACTGATAGTGACACACACACATATTCTACTGATAGTGACACACACACACATATCCTAGTGATAGTGACACACAAATATTCTACTGATAGTGACACACAAATATTCTACTGATAGTGACTCACACACACATATCCTACTAATAGTGACACACACACATATTCTACTGATAGTGACACACACACACATATCCTAGTGATAGTGACACACACACACATATTCTACTGATAGTGACACACACATATTCTACTGACAGTGACACACACACACATATTCTACTGATAGTGACACACACACATATTCTACTGACAGTGACACACACACATATTCTACTGATAGTGACACACATATTCTACTGACAGTAACAAACACACATATTCTACTGAAAGTGACACACACACATATTCTACTGACAGTGACACACACACATATTCTACTGATAGTGACACACACACATATTCTACTGATAGTGACACACACATATTCTACTGATAGTGACACACAAATATTCTACTGATAGTGACACACACATATTCTACTGATAGTGACACACACATATTCTACTGATAGTGACACACACACATATTCTACGGATAGTGACACACACATATTCTACTGATAGTGACACACACACATATTCTACTGACAGTGACACACACACATATTCTACTGATAGTGACACACACACATATTCTACTGATAGTGACACACACACATATTCTACTGACAGTGACGCACACACATATTCTACTGACAGTGACACACACAAACATATTCTACTGATAGTGACACACACACATATTCTACTGATAGTGACACACACACATATTCTACTGATAGTGACATACACACATATTCTACTGATAGTGACACACACATATTCTACTGATAGTGACGCACACACATATTCTACTGATAGTGACACACACACATATTCTACTGATAGTAACACACACACATATTCTACTGATAGTGACACACACACATATTCTACTGACAGTGACACACACATATATTCTACTGATAGTGACACACACACATATTCTACTGACAGTGACACACACACATATTCTACTGATAGTGACACACACATATTCTACTGATAGTGACACACAAATATTCTACTGATAGTGACACACACACATATGCTACTGACAGTGACACACACACACACACACACACACATATCCTACTGATAGTGACACACACACATATTCTACTGATAGTGACACACACACACATATCCTAGTGATAGTGACACACACACATATTCTACTGATAGTGACACACACACACATATCCTAGTGATAGTGACACACACACATATTCTACTGATAGTGACACACACATATTCTACTGACAGTGACACACACACATATTCTACTGACAGTGACACACACACACATATTCTACTGATAGTGACACACATATTCTACTGACAGTAACACACACACATATTCTACTGATAGTGACACACACACATATTCTACTGACAGTGACACACACACATATTCTACTGATAGTGACACACACACATATTCTACTGATAGTGACACACACACATATTCTACTGATAGTGACACACACACATATTCTACTGATAGTGACGCACACACATATTCTACTGACAGTGACGCACACACATATTCTACTGACAGTGACACACACAAACATATTCTACTGATAGTGACACACACACATATTCTACTGATAGTGACACACAAACATATTCTACTGATAGTGACATACACACATATTCTACTGATAGTGACACACAAATATTCTACTGATAGTGACACACACACATATGCTACTGATAGTGACACACACACACATATCCTACTGATAGTGACACACACACATATTCTACTGATAGTGACACACACACACATATCCTAGTGATAGTGACACACACACATATTCTACTGATAGTGACACACAAATATTCTACTGATAGTGACACACAAATATTCTACTGATAGTGACTCACACACACATATCCTACTAATAGTGACACACACACATATTCTACTGATAGTGACACACACACACATATCCTAGTGATAGTGACACACACACACACATATTCTACTGATAGTGACACACACACATATTCTACTGATAGTGACACACAAATATTCTACTGATAGTGACACACAAATATTCTACTGATAGTGACTCACACACACATATCCTACTAATAGTGACACACACACATATTCTACTGATAGTGACACACACACACATATCCTAGTGATAGTGACACACACACACACATATTCTACTGATAGTGACACACACATATTCTACTGACAGTGACACACACACACATATTCTACTGATAGTGACACACACACATATTCTACTGACAGTGACACACACACATATTCTACTGATAGTGACACACATATTCTACTGACAGTAACAAACACACATATTCTACTGAAAGTGACACACACACATATTCTACTGACAGTGACACACACACATATTCTACTGATAGTGACACACACACATATTCTACTGATAGTGACACACACATATTCTACTGATAGTGACACACAAATATTCTACTGATAGTGACACACACATATTCTACTGATAGTGACACACACATATTCTACTGATAGTGACACACACACATATTCTACGGATAGTGACACACACATATTCTACTGATAGTGACACACACACATATTCTACTGACAGTGACACACACACATATTCTACTGATAGTGACACACACACATATTCTACTGATAGTGACACACACACATATTCTACTGACAGTGACGCACACACATATTCTACTGACAGTGACACACACAAACATATTCTACTGATAGTGACACACACACATATTCTACTGATAGTGACACACACACATATTCTACTGATAGTGACATACACACATATTCTACTGATAGTGACACACACACATATTCTACTGATAGTGACACACACATATTCTACTGATAGTGACGCACACACATATTCTACTGATAGTGACACACACACATATTCTACTGATAGTAACACACACACATATTCTACTGATAGTGACACACACACATATTCTACTGACAGTGACACACACATATATTCTACTGATAGTGACACACACACATATTCTACTGACAGTGACACACACACATATTCTACTGATAGTGACACACACATATTCTACTGATAGTGACACACAAATATTCTACTGATAGTGACACACACACATATGCTACTGACAGTGACACACACACACACACACACACATATCCTACTGATAGTGACACACACACATATTCTACTGATAGTGACACACACATATTCTACTGATAGTGACACACAAATAATCTACTGATAGTGACTCACACACACATATCCTACTAATAGTGACACACACACATATTCTACTGATAGTGACACACACACACATATCCTAGTGATAGTGACACACACACATATTCTACTGATAGTGACACACACATATTCTACTGACAGTGACACACACACATATTCTACTGACAGTGACACACACACACATATTCTACTGATAGTGACACACATATTCTACTGACAGTAACACACACACATATTCTACTGATAGTGACACACACACATATTCTACTGACAGTGACACACACACATATTCTACTGATAGTGACACACACACATATTCTACTGATAGTGACACACACACATATTCTACTGATAGTGACACACACACATATTCTACTGATAGTGACGCACACACATATTCTACTGACAGTGACGCACACACATATTCTACTGACAGTGACACACACAAACATATTCTACTGATAGTGACACACACACATATTCTACTGATAGTGACACACACACATATTCTACTGATAGTGACATACACACATATTCTACTGATAGTGACACACACACATATTCTACTGATAGTGACACACACATATTCTACTGATAGTGACGCACACACATATTCTACTGATAGTGACGCACACACATATTCTACTGATAGTGACACACACATATTCTACTGACAGTGACACACACACATATTCTACTGACAGTGACACACACATATATTCTACTGACAGTGACACACACAAATATTCTACTGATAGTGACACACACACATATTCTACTGACAGTGACACACACATATATTCTACTGACAGTGACACACACACATATTCTACTGACAGTGACACACAGACATATTCTACTGATAGTGACACACACACATATTCTACTGATAGTGACACACACATATTCTACTGATAGTGACACACAAATATTCTACTGATAGTGACTCACACACACATATCCTACTAATAGTGACACACACACATATTCTACTGATAGTGACACACACACACACACATATCCTAGTGATAGTGACACACACACACATATTCTACTGATAGTGACACACACACATATTCTACTGACAGTGACACACACACATATTCTACTGATAGTGACACACACACATATTCTACTGACAGTGACACACACACATATTCTACTGATAGTGACACACATATTCTACTGACAGTAACACAAACACATATTCTACTGATAGTGACACACACACATATTCTACTGATAGTGACACACACACATATTCTACTGATAGTGACACACACATATTCTACTGATAGTGACACACACACATATTCTACGGATAGTGACACACACACATATTCTACTGACAGTGACACACACACATATTCTACTGATAGTGACACACACACATATTCTACTGATAGTGACGCACACACATATTCTACTGACAGTGACGCACACACATATTATACTGACAGTGACACACACAAACATATTCTACTGATAGTGACACACACACATATTCTACTGATAGTGACATACACACATATTCTACTAATAGTGACACACACACATATTCTACTGATAGTGACACACACATATTCTACTGATAGTGACGCACACACATATTCTACTGATAGTGACACACACACATATTCTACTGACAGTGACACACACATATATTCTACTGATAGTGACACACACACATATTCTACTGACAGTGACACACACACATATTCTACTGATAGTGACACACATATTCTACTGACAGTAACACACACACATATTCTACTGATAGTGACACACACACATATTCTACTGACAGTGACACACACACATATTCTACTGATAGTGACACACACATATTCTACTGATAGTGACACACACACATATTCTACGGATAGTGACACACACATATTCTACTGATAGTGACACACACACATATTCTACTGACAGTGACACACACACATATTCTACTGATAGTGACACACACACATATTCTACTGATAGTGACACACACACATTTTCTACTGATAGTGACACACACACATATTCTACTGATAGTGACACACACACATATTCTACTGATAGTGACACACACATATTCTACTGATAGTGACACACACACATATTCTACGGATAGTGACACACACACATATTCTACTGACAGTGACACACACACATATTCTACTGATAGTGACACACACACATATTCTACTGATAGTGACGCACACACATATTCTACTGACAGTGACGCACACACATATTATACTGACAGTGACACACACAAACATATTCTACTGATAGTGACACACACACATATTCTACTGATAGTGACATACACACATATTCTACTGATAGTGACACACACACATATTCTACTGATAGTGACACACACATATTCTACTGATAGTGACGCACACACATATTCTACTGATAGTGACACACACACATATTCTACTGACAGTGACACACACATATATTCTACTGATAGTGACACACACACATATTCTACTGACAGTGACACACACACATATTCTACTGATAGTGACACACATATTCTACTGACAGTAACACACACACATATTCTACTGATAGTGACACACACACATATTCTACTGACAGTGACACACACACATATTCTACTGATAGTGACACACACATATTCTACTGATAGTGACACACACACATATTCTACGGATAGTGACACACACATATTCTACTGATAGTGACACACACACATATTCTACTGACAGTGACACACACACATATTCTACTGATAGTGACACACACACATATTCTACTGATAGTGACACACACACATTTTCTACTGATAGTGACACACACACATATTCTACTGATAGTGACACACACACATATTCTACTGACAGTGACACACACACATATTCTACTGACAGTGACACACACATATATTCTACTGATAGTGACACACACACATATTCTACTGACAGTGACACACACACATATTCTACTGATAGTGACACACACATATTCTACTGATAGTGACACACAAATATTCTACTGATAGTGACACACACACATATGCTACTGACAGTGACACACACACACACACACACATATCCTACTGATAGTGACACACACACATATTCTACTGATAGTGACACACACATATTCTACTGATAGTGACTCACACACACATATCCTACTAATAGTGACACACACACATATTCTACTGATAGTGACACACACACACATATCCTAGTGATAGTGAAAAACACACATATTCTACTGATAGTGACACACACATATTCTACTGACAGTGACACACACACATATTCTACTGATAGTGACACACACACATATTCTACTGACAGTGACACACACACATATTTTACTGATAGTGACACACATATTCTACTGACAGTAACACACACACATATTCTACTGATAGTGACACACACACATATTCTACTGACAGTGACACACACATATTCTACTGATAGTGACACACATATTCTACTGACAGTGACACACACATATTCTACTGATAGTGACACACACATATTCTACTGATAGTGACACACACACATATTCTACGGATAGTGACACACACATATTCTACTGATAGTGACACACACACATATTCTACGGATAGTGACACACACACATTCTACTGATAGTGACACACACACACATATTCTACTGACAGTGACACACACACATATTCTACTGATAGTGACACACACACATATTCTACTGACAGTAACACACACACATATTCTACTGATAGTGACGCACACACATATTCTACTGACAGTGACGCACACATATTCTACTGACAGTGACACACACAAACATATTCTACTGATAGTGACACACACATATTCTACTGATAGTGACACACACACATATTCTACGGATAGTGACACACACATATTCTACTGATAGTGACACACACACATATTCTACGGATAGTGACACACACATATTCTACTGATAGTGACACACACACATATTCTACTGACAGTGACACACACACATATTCTACTGATAGTGACACACACACATATTCTACTGATAGTGACGCACACACATATTCTACTGACAGTGACGCACACATATTCTACTGACAGTGACACACACAAACATATTCTACTGATAGTGACACACACACATATTCTACTGATAGTGACACACACACATATTCTACTGATAGTGACATACACACATATTCTACTGATAGTGACACACACACATATTCTACTGACAGTAACACACACACATATTCTACTGACAGTGACACACACACATATTCTACTGATAGTGACACACACACATATTCTACTGACAGTGACACACACATATATTCTACTGACAGTGACACACACACATATTCTACTGACAGTGACGCACACATATTCTACTGACAGTGACACACACAAACATATTCTACTGATAGTGATACACACATATTCTACTGATAGTGACACACACACATATTCTACGGATAGTGACACACACATATTCTACTGATAGTGACACACACACATATTCTACGGATAGTGACACACACATATTCTACTGATAGTGACACACACACATATTCTACTGACAGTGACACACACACATATTCTACTGATAGTGACACACACACATATTCTACTGATAGTGACACACACACATATTCTACTGATAGTGACGCACACACATATTCTACTGACAGTGACGCACACATATTCTACTGACAGTGACACACACAAACATATTCTACTGATAGTGACACACACACATATTCTACTGATAGTGACACACACATATTCTACTGATAGTGACGCACACATATTCTACTGATAGTGACACACACACATATTCTACTGATAGTGACACACACACATATTCTACTGACAGTGACACACACACATATTCTACTGACAGTGACACACACACATATATTCTACTGATAGTGACACACACACATATTCTACTGACAGTGACACACACACATATTCTACTGACAGTGACACACACACATATTCTACTGATAGTGACACACACACATATTCTACTGACAGTGACACACACATATATTCTACTGACAGTGACACACACACATATTCTACTGACAGTGACACACAGACATATTCTACTGACAGTGACGCACACACATATTGTACTGACAGTGACACACACAAACATATTCTACTGATAGTGACACACACACATATTCTACTGATAGTGACACACACACATATTCTACTGATAGTGACATACACACATATTCTACTGATAGTGACACACACACATATTCTACTGATAGTGACACACACATATTCTACTGATAGTGACTTACACACATATTCTACTGATAGTGACACACACACATATTCTACTGATAGTGACACACACACATATTCTACTGACAGTGACACACACACATATTCTACTGATAGTGACACACTCACATATTCTACTGATAGTGACACATACACATATTCTACTGATAGTGACACAATCACATATTCTACTGATAGTGACACACACATATTCTACTGACAGTGACACACACACATATTCTACTGATAGTGACACACACACATTCTACTGATAGTGACATACACACATATTCTACTGACAGTGACACACACACATATTCTACTGATAGTGACACACACACATATCCTACTGATAGTGACACACACATATTCTACTGATAGTGACACACATATTCTACTGATAGTGACACACACATATTCTACTGATAGTAGTGACACACACATATTCATACATTAGGCATTTAGTATCATGATCTGTTGCTTAACTTACCCCTCTCTAATATCTAATGGGTTAACTGGAGGAAACATTAGACAGTGGTGATTAATCTGTGTATGAAATTTGCAAATTTACAAATTTAACTCAATAAATGCTACATGTATTGATGTATTCAAAGCAGGGATTAGCCAGAATATGATATGCTGATGTATCTATATATATATAATTTGTTTAAATAAGTTTAGAGTTTAGTTTATTTGTTGTAATCTGGGTTCCTTAGAGGACCAGTAAATACAGTAGATTTGCATAAACAACATATGCACAATAAAAAGACAATGCAATAGCACTTAGAGGTCGATTTATGAAGCAGCGGATGCTGTTTCCGACCCACTCTGCTTCAGTTCTGCCTGAAGCGGAAGTTAAGAAGCAGCGGTCCTAAGACCGCTGCTCCTTACTCATCCATCACCTCTGAGGTGGCGGACAGGAATCAGCCCGATCAAATACGATCGGGTTAATTGACACCCCCTGCTAGCGGGCGATTGGCCGCTAATCTGCAGGGGGCGGTATTGCACCAGCAGCTCACCAGAACTGATGGTGCAATGATAAATGCCGATTGCGTATGCTGTCGGAATTTATCGATGTGCGGCGACATGATACGCTACATCGTATCATGTCCATCTGCACAATAGTAAATTAACCCCTTAGTCTGAACTTCAATTGAGTAGCAGATTTTTTGGGGCAAATTTTAAAGTTTTGTCTACTTCCACGCCCTCTGTATCATGTGACAGCCATCAGCCAATCACAAATGGCTAATCTAATCACTTAGATTGTAAGCTTGAGAGCCTCTCTACCTGCAGGACACTTTGTATTTAAAGTGAACTACTACTGATTGTGCTCAAGGGCTCAATTATTGCACCTACAACTGTAATGTACCCCAATACTGTACTTGTTTGTTTGTGTATGTAATGCATCCCTGTAATGTTTTATTATTGCTTGTATAGCGCTGCGTAATCTGCTGGCGCTTTACAAATACCTGATAATAATAATAATAATAATAAATGCATATACATATATTCCGTGAATTCTTGCACATGCTCAGTAGAAGCTGGTGACTCAAAAAGTGGAAGTAAATTGGAAAGTCGTTTATAATTGCCTGCTCTATCTGAATCATGAAAGTTTAATTTTGATTTGAGTGTCCCTTTAAGTTTAAAAACATCTTATCTCCACAGCTAAGGCCAGTAAGGGACAGTTATATATAAGTTACTTGCCCAGGTTTGCCCTAAACTGCAGACCAGTAGATATCAATTGTTCCGTGATTTCCCATTTTCCCGAGCCAGCAGTGATAGAAATGTAAACATGTGTTTTGCACAGGTATATTTAGCATCACAAAAGTGAAATCAATATTGTTACCTGTGTTATACAAAGAGCAGCGTCACATGGAAGTTTTTATGCTTAGGACATGCATAAGTAGATCTCATTACTCACAACGCTTCACTACAAGAAAAGTAGTTCCCATTTAACTGAAATACTCTAAAATTTCTAGATATGGAATAAACCTAAAAATCTAAAACCAGAGACTTCCGGTGGGCGGCCGTTCCGAGAGGTCGCAGGTTTGTAGTTATAACCGCAACCTGGGCCTTTTGCGGTTATAACGGCAAAAAAGTGCTAATCCTTGGAGGAGGTATATCCCTATACCTACCCGGAGCAGAGAAACTAGGAGCATATTAAATCCGCTCCTCCACCAGTAACGAAGGAAAAGTTAAAGGAACACTAAATCAAAATTAAACTTTCATTATTCAGATAGAGCATGCCATTTTAAACAACTTTTCAATTCACTTCCATTAACTAAATGTGCACAGTCTTTTTATATTTAAACTTTTTCAGTCACAGTTCCTACTGAGCATGTGCAAGAATAAGTGTGTATGCATTTGTGAATGGCTGATGGCTGTCACATGGTACGTGTATGCATTTGTTATTGGCTGATGGCTGTCACATGGTGCAGGGGGAGTGGAAATAGACATAACTTTTAAAATTGTCAAAAAAAAAATCTACTACTCATTTGAAGTTCAGACTAAGTGCTATTGCATTGTTTTGTTATCTTGCATTTGTTGATTATGCAAATCTACTGTGTTGACTGGTCCTTTAATGCCAAAAGGCTGGAGACCGCGACGGCGGTAAAGGAGAAAGTGAAGCTCTCTGAACGGCAAAGGTGAGGAGAGAGAGTGCCCGGACTTATTACGGTGGAAGGTATTGTACCTGAATGCTGGGGGAACACTAAGCACATAGAGAGACCTGTTGCTTGGGAGTTGGGAAGCGGAGCTGCGGTCACCATCTTAGATTTCGGCCCTCACTGAGTAACATATCCCCGCCACACAGGGGATCCAGAGCAGAGGATACTGATAAAGCCCCCAGACTCCCCTTGATCAGCCAGGGAACAAAAAAAAAGGGACTGATTGATAAAAAGAACCCCAAGAGCCACCTTGCTTACAAAGATAAATCGCTAGTTAGTACAGCACGTGGGCACAACCACTTACTTAGCCATACAGACACGGAGCTAAGTGCAAGCCCAAGGAAGCTGACACTAAGACACTTTAAGGAGACCATTTATCCGAATACTGACTTTGTTGTCTGGAAACAGAATAGTGCCGAGGCTTTGATATTACACATATATCCTATCGCAAAGAATTTGATGGCAATGCAGATGATGACAAGGAGGTCCCAGATGGAAACGGTGTTGAATAAGGACCAGAAATGAACAAGTAGTTACACAGTGCACTGAGCCCCTACATTCTGCATATACATGAAGGCTGAGCTTTAATGGGAAAGATTAATCACTCTATGACAGACTTATAAATAACATCCTCTGGGTTGCACGGTTCCATCTCCTCTTTCCTCTTATCACTCTTACACGGCTTGTGGGAGGTGGGAGTACAGGCCCTGAAAGGTGCATGCAGAAGTATTACTCTAGTTTTCTTAAAACCACTGGCGCCATGTCTAACAGGCAAAAGCACCAAGACAGAAAATCTAAGGCTGCAGTTGAAATACACACTACTGAAAATATGGGGACGGACATTGGGGAGGAAAGCTTGACAGATGCCCACCCCATTGTTTCCCAAATCTCGGCCTTATTCTTACCCAAGATAGAACAGTTGCAAACAGGAGTGGACTCGCTGTCCTCGGACTTCAAGTCCTTCTCCTCCAGACTCCAACATGTTGAGCAACGAGTGGGAGATGGGGAGGTTCTGCAAAGGGAGAATTCCACGAAATTGCCGCTCTCGAGAAACAGAACAAAGCACTAACCGATAAAATTGATGACCTAGAGAACCGCTCTAGGCGCAACAATCTGCGCATTGTGGGACTGCCAGAAGCTGTGCCAAACACAGACTTAATTGAATTTGCTGAGACTACCTTACCTACTCTGTTGGGGTTGAGGCCTGAAGACATACCATGCATTGTCGAAAGAGCCCACAGGGTGGGAAATATCACGCAAGACCCAAAGAACACAAGGGGACCTCGTCAAGTTATGATCAGATACCTTAACTTTAAAGACAAGATCCTGCTCCTAAGGGCCTACCGTCAGAAGTCTCCCCTGAGTTTTGAGGGGAAAAAAATATTGATCTTCCAGGACTACTCTGCGGAAATCTCCAGGAGAAGAAGGGAGTTCTCGCCTTACTGCAAGGCCTTGGTGGAGGCTGGTCGTCCTTTCTCTTTGTTGTTTCCTGCGAAGCTGCAGCTTCAAACCCAGCAAGGAGTAAAGTTTTTTGAAGATCCCAGACACCTCCAGAAATTCCTTCGGCAGGAACAAGATCCTGCAGCTAGAGATACCTGAGTGAAGGGTGAACAGCCTCTAAAGATGGTAACAAACTCTGAACACTTTAAGGTGCTTTGAAGTAACTGAAGAACACTGGCCCCATATAAGGTTTACTGTTTACACTAACTCTTGTTGTAAAGGGGTCTGTCACACAGAATCTCACAGAACTTACTACTGTTAGAATATGTGGCACATGCCGGAGAATGTTCAGGTTAAGTTCAGATGTTATAATATACCTTAGAAAGCAGTTTGTAAAAATAGAAATTAGCCCCCTTATGAACATTAGCGCCTTGAAGAAAGTGGAGGGGATAGCCCCCATCCTAGACAGGGGGGGGAGGTTCTCCAGCTGCCATCTCCCAGGGTAGATCTTACCGTATTCTAGCTTGTCAAGCCCGGGAGGGGAGTAACAATATAGCCGCTTAGCTTTCCTTAAAGGAATCTAGACTTGAGGGTGAAATGTACTGTGCATAAAGAAGAACCTAGACTAGGTATACTAGTCGAAGGCTGATGAGAAACTTTCTTGAAATGTTAAAAATTGTGTTGTATGTTCTAACTTGTTTTATATTTTGTTCACTAAATGTTTTTTTGTCTAGCCAACAGGATGCTTGCCTCTCTCCCTGGGGCCCTATGAGGGAGGAAACTAATCTTAGTCAACAGAACACGGTTGTAAAATGGATGAAATGGTTAAGGTACTCCATGACTGACATAACGCAACACCCAATAATACCATACCCATCAATACGTCACACACATAGTAGTTTGCACCATGTTAAGTAGTCGATTAACCATAATCAGTTGTAATGTGGGGAGGAATCACTTCTCCACAAAAACGTAGATCCATATTAAGATACTTACACTCCAGAGGAGCAGACATCGCTATACTGGAGGAGACACACTTATCACAACTAGAACACCAAAAACTGAAACAAAGCTGGGTAGGAGAGGTTATTTTCACGCCGTATGAGCAGAGGAGGGCCAGGGGGGTGGTGGTCCTATTTAGGAAAAATCTGACATATGCCATCACTAAAAAACAGAATAACCAAGAAGGGAGATTTATCATGATCCAATTGGAAGTGGAAGGGCTGATCTTTGCGCTGGTTGGAGTGTATGGGCCACAAACTCAAAAACAGATATTCTGGAGAACACTACACTCAGACATGCTGAATTTCACCACCTCGCCTCTCATTATTGGAGGGGATTTTAATATTGCCCCACAAGTTCCCGCAGATAGATTCTCTAACCCAGACAAAAATGCTCCCACGATACAGAGAGTATTGAACTCCAAGAAGGAGTACTTGATGATACACAAATTAGCGAGATCATTGAACTTGCAGAATGTGTGGAGAGCCCGACACCCAGAGAATAGGGAATACACGTGTATGTCCGTAGCGAAAGACACTTTATCGAGACTGGATTACTTTCTGGTCCCTACAGCTTTGTGTCCCAGGGTAGCAGATGCAGTTATAGACCCCATAACGATCTCAGATCACGCTCCTGTAATAGTGAAGATCCATACGGGTTGCTCTAACCGTAAATCCAACAAGTGGTTCTTTCCTACCTACCTATATAGGGATCCGAACTTTTATAGACATATCCAAGGGGAATGGCACACATACACAGATCTTAATAGAGAACACACAGAAGACCCCCTTCTATTCTGGGAAACGGCTAAGGCTGTCCTGAGAGGAGCCATATCCGCATACGCAACACATATCAAAAAACGAAATAAACAAACCACAGAACATCTCCTAACACGCCTCCTAAACGCGAGAAACAAATATCTCAGGAACCCCACTGATATAAACAGACACAAGTACAAGGAGGCTAAGACACATAGAGATAATTACATCTTTCAGCAGTCTAATAAGGCCCACGCCAAGTTGCAAGCCAAATACTATAGATTTGGTAGTAAAACTGGAAAGCTATTAGCCAGAATCACAAAGTTGACTAGGAAAAGGAGCTCGGTGCTAGCGATAAAACAGGGAGGTGTCATACTCAATAAAGAGACAGATATTCAGGACGCTTTCACTAGTTTTTATAGAAACCTCTACTCTGAACAACACATACACAACACAGATAGGGATAGGTTTTGGGCCCCTATTCAGCTTCCGAAAATAGATCAAGATCAACTCAGAGGAATCAATTCCCCCATCACCCCAGAGGAAATAGAAGCCACGATCAAGGATTTAAAACTAGAGAAGACCCCGGGCCCTGACGGGCTGCCGGCGGAATTCTATAAAATTATGGGGCCAGAAATAACAGAGGCACTGGCGAAACTGTTCAATGGTCTGTTGGAGGACACAATAGAGCCCTCAGTTAGACTTGCAGAAGCCCACATTAGCATTATCCCGAAGGAAGGACGAGATCCCCTCCTACCACAGTCTTATCGCCCCATATCCCTCCTTAACCAAGATTATAAAATCCTCACAAAAATCTTAGCGAACAAACTGGCAAGGGTCTTACCGTCGCTCATCCATGGAGATCAAACAGGTTTTGTCCAGGGGAGATCGTCGGTTCTTAATATCAGAAAGGTCCAGACAGTCATTCAGTACTATTGGGGACTAACACAAGATAGTGACAGGAGAGAAAAACACAAGGAAGCAGCCTTACTATTAATCGATGCTGAAAAGGCCTTCGATAAAGTCTTGTGGGAGCATCTCTTTTATACTCTGGGGAAGGTAGGAATTGAGGGTCCCTTTGTTAAAGCAGTATCTAACTTGTACAAGATCCCGAGGGCCTCTGTCCTTGTAAATGGGATGGCCTCAACCCCCTTCACACTTCATAGAGGCACGAGACAGGGCTGCCCCCTGTCCCCGCTTCTTTTTGATCTAGCTATAGAACCCCTGGCGTGGAGCATTAGGAGAAGGCTGGAGGGTATGCGGATAGGTGAAACAGTCTTGCATGTTTTACTCTTCGCTGACGACATGGTGCTGTTTGTTCAGGACCCCTGTAGTAATATCCCCAAGGTCATGAAGTTAATAGAGGAGTTTAGTAAGGTCTCCGGGTATGTGATCAATACAGATAAAACAGAACTTATTTGGCTGCTATCAAAGGGTGACAGGAAAATCCCTAACTATGACTTTAAAGTAATAGACGGAAACTTTAAATATCTAGGCATAACTCTCAACACTGATCCACGGAAGTGGTATTCCATTAATTATAGCCCCTTGCTTGGGCAACTGAAGAACCTTCTTAAAACATGGGCACCGCTTCCCTTATCTTTAAGCCTCATAAAAATGATTTACTTTCCGAAATTGCTTTATTTCTTCCAGACATTACCCTTCCTGCTCAAAAAATCTGACTTGCAGAGTGTGACGAGGATGGTCCTCCAATTTGTGTGGACCAACAAAAAACATAGGGTCAGTTACTCAAAACTCACAGCTTCTAGGGAAATGGGAGGACTAGCACTACCCAATTTTGAACTCTATAACTGGGCAGCTCAATGTAAGTTTGTCATTGACTGGATGACAGGGCAAGGGAAATTTACTAACATTAAGATGGAAAATGTATTGATAAAACCCTGGACACTGGAAATGATACCACATATGACCCACACACAAACGACTAAATACCTTAATGACATTGACCTATTAAACCAACCGGCGCGAGCTTGGAGGCTGACTTGTAAACACTTAGGAGGAAACAATAGAATACTAACTTACCTACCATGGGAGGGAAACCCTGAATTCCCTGCGGGTTTTACTTCTGAGGCCTTTCTCCGCTGGGACGAACTAGGTTTACGCACGGTGGGACAGACACTGATACCAGGGGGGAACCTCATGCAAACATTCGCAGACCTAAGACAAGTCTATGGACTACCTAGAACACACCACTATGCATACTTACAGGCAAGGCATTACTACACAACTTTATTCAGAGAGGAGAAGGAAGGTGACCAGTCACAGATAGTGCAAAGTGTTAAGTTAATACTTTAAACTCTTGCACGACAGTTACGTAACACCTAAAAAGTTTCAAAAATGGAGAACGGACAGAGAAAATAAATGCCCAAAATGTGGGAGGGAATAAGCAGACATTAAACACATGTTATGGAGCTGCCCCAAAATAGTTAAATTCTGGAAGATGACTGCTTACTGGGCAAACTTAAGCATGCACACACAGCATAGGGAGCATACCCTTACCCTTAAAAATGTCATATTACTAGACCCTGGGGGGATACCTAAGAAAATCTAGGCTATTCATGTCCAACATAATACTAGTAGCCAGGCGATTGATATTTCAAAACTGGCTCAAGCGCAACCCACCTACTGTGACCCAGTTGAAGCAGACACTACTAAATCAAATGCTCATTGAACAGTCAGATGGATTGGGAGACATGACAAAGAGAGTTAAGTCTTTTGTTGCAAAATGGAAATCATTTATCTATACGCTCCCAACTACTACACGTAAGATGATCATAACACCCTTTAAAGACACAGAATATATACTCAAAGCTAATTTGAGGGGTGAGTGGAAGTTTGACTAAAAGAGATCTGGGAGGGAGGGGAGAGGAGGTTGAGCATTCCGAGTTGGCGAAGGTAGACTTAAGTTGATATGGTTTGTTTTTGTTTGTAAGTTAAAATGTGCCTTGCGGGAACACCACAACAATGTCCACAGGTCAAGGGAGTGTTCTTCAGTAGAATTGTACTCCCTATCTGTGCTTATGTATTTGTAAACGTTCATGTTTTCTACTGCCTTTTTACAGTTGAGGAAATAACTGCATCGGATTGTCGTCATAAAGTTTTCATAATGTTGTAATCTGATAATTCCTTGTTCGTGTTAACACATGATTTTTGATGTCTTCCTGTATGTGGCACACAATAAATAAAGATATTTAAAAAAAAAATCTAAAACCAAAACTATAGAGGAACTTTTCACCTTGTGGCATTAAAAGGACAGTAAAGCCAAAATGAAGTTTTCATTATTTAGATAGAGCATGCAGTTTATTAAAAAAAAAAAATTGCAATTTGTCTCTAATATTAAATTTGCTTTGTTTTCTGGGTACCCTTTGCTTAACAATAAATCAAGGTAAGTTCATTAGCACTTTTATTATCAAATTTGATTTGTGCTCTCAATGTCCTCTGTTGCAAATTAAAACTTGGTAGCAGTGACGTGCGGTGAGATCACAGGTTGGTGAGGCGCTAGCTATGATACTCGCGAGAAGAAAATATATAGAGTGAGTGAGGGAAAGAGAGAGGAAGAAGGTGAGAGGGAGAGGGTAAGAAAGAGGGAGAGGGAAAGAGAGAGGAGAATGGAGAGGGGAAGAGAGGGAGGGAAAGAGGGATAGGGAGAGAAAGAGGGAAAGAAAGGGAGAGGGAAAGAAAGGGAGAGGGGAAGAAAGGGAGAGGGAAAGAAAGGGAGAGGGGAAGAGAGGGAGAGGGAAAGGGAGGGAGAGGGAAAGGGAGGGAGAGGGAAAGGGAGGGAGAGGGAAAGAGAGGGAGAGTGAGGGAAAGAGGGAGAGGGAGGGAAAGAGGGAGAGGGAGAGGGAGGGAAAGAGGGAGAGGGAGGGAAAGAGGGAGAGGGAGGGAAAGAGGGAGAGGGAGGGAAAGGTAGAGGGAGGGAAAGAGGGAGAGGGAGGGAAAGAGGGAGAGGGAGGGAAAGGGAGAGGGAGGGAAAGAGGGAGAGGGAGGGAAAGAGGGAGGGAAAGAGGGAGAAGGAGGGAAAGAGGGAGAGGGAGGGAAAGAGGGAGGGAGGGAAAGAGGGAGGGAGGGAAAGAGGGAGGGAGAGGGAGGGAAAGAGGGAGGGAGAGGGAGGGAGAGAGGGAAAGAGAGGGAGGGAGGGAAAGAGGGAGGGAGAGGGAGGGAGGGAGGGAAAGAGGGAGGGAGAGGGAGGGAGAGAGGGAAAGAGAGGGAGGGAGGGAAAGAGGGAGGGAGAGGGAGGGAGGGAAAGAGGGAGGGAGGGAAAGAGGGAGGGAAAGAGGGAGAGAAAGAGGGAGGGAAAGAGGGAGAGAAAGAGGGAGAGGGAGGGAAAGAGGGAGAGGGAGGGAGGGAAAGAGGGAGAGGGAGGGAGGGAAAGAGGGAGAGGGAGGGAGGGAAAGAGGGAGAGGGAGGGAGGGAAAGAGGGAGAGGGAGGGAGGGAAAGAGGGAGGGAGGGAAAGAGGGAGGGAGGGAAAGAGGGAGGGAGGGAAAGAGGGAGGGAAAGAGGGAGGGAGGGAAAGAGGGAGAGGGAGGGAGGGAAAGAGGGAGGGAAAGAGGGAGAGGGTGGGAGGGAAAGAGGGAGAGGGTGGGAGGGAAAGAGGGAGAGGGTGGGAGGGAAAGAGGGAGAGGGTGGGAGGGAAAGAGGGAGAGGGAGAGAGAGAGAGAGGTGGGATAGAGGGAGGGGGGAAAGGGAGTATATACAAGTAATGTGTATATACAGGTGTATTAAGGTTTTGTGTTTTACAATTGTGCTGGTCAGGATGTAACATAATTTTTTTTAATGGGTTTTCCAAAGTAAATGAGGAGGAGGAAGGACAAAGAGAGGAGGAAGGAAGAGGAAAGGGAGGGATGCATTTGGGGTTGATTCAACTGTGCCACAATTATGTGTGAGACAGGTTTTTAATAATGACTGCATAATGTGTTATGCAGGCAGTTACTGTGCACATCATTTTAACACATTACACAGTCTTTGATTATTAAAAGCCTGTCTCACACATTTCTGATTTTATGTATAGGAAGCAAGGAGGTGTATCATACTATTATAAAAGTCTAAGATAAAACACATTTTCTGGTTTCTTGGTATATATCTCAAGAAACCAGGAAATGTTAGCTTTCTTATATTTTATTTTACACCATAACAGAAGAGTTTTTAAAAAAAATAAACAGTTATGTTTTTTTAAATTTATTTTATCTTTTGAGATTTTACTTTGCTTTCCATGCAGTGGTTTAAAAGGAATAAAGGAATAAAGCTAAACAACATATGAGCAGTTTAAGAGACTGATTTATGGCAAGCATTTCATGGGCATAGTTTCAGGGCAGTTAAATTAATTAAATACAAAACTTAAAATATAAATGCTCTGATAATTAAAAAAACAACAACAAAGGAACAGTTACTTGCTATATATATATATATATATATATATATATATATATATATATATATATATATATATATATATATATATATATATATATATATATATATATATATATATACACACACAAATATGTGTGTGTGTATTTGTGGAAGGTATTCATATGTACCTTAACATCAATGAGTATGATTAGGAAGCTGTAAATTTTACAAACAAATATTGCCTTTCATTTAAATTTGCTATAACCTGTAGGATCAAATTGGTTAAATAAACCAAGCAATTGTGTAAGCTGCAGAGAGGGCCAGCACATAAGAGAAGCAGATGTCATCTGTGCTGAGGGTCTCACAGCAGAACGTTTTAAACACAGACTTTCCTAAAACCATCATAAACAGATAACCTCTGACTCCTCTTACCTCTGATCTTTGTCTGTGTTTAAATCCTTGCCGTTCTGCTGTGAGACACTCAGCAAGGCTCTCAGGCAGAAAGAAGGGGGAGGGGATTTCAGACCGTGCAGCTCTCTCTGTGAGAAGTTTAGCAAAATCCACATGGGGTATAGTGCACTGGCCCAAAACATTGCAACTAACTTATTTGCTTGCAAAAAAACAAACCCTATACAAATGCAGCTGCCTCTACACTGTGTTTATCCAGATGAAGATCATGACGCTATTTATTATTTTAATGCTGCTGCAGAAACTGAATTTATATCATGCACATATAAATTCAGTTTCTGCAGCAGCATTTGAATAATAAATAGCGTCATGATCTTCATCTGGATAAACACAGTGTAGACTAGAGTGCTGTAGGATAGTGAAGTTCACAGATTCCACTGACTTACCCCATGTACATGATCACTATCCTGGCCTGCTGCCTTGGTAAGATATTCCCACAGTCCTGAGTCCTCCTCCACTCCAGGACCTCCGACCACCACACTGAGCCACAACCGCTGCACAGCTGACTGAGACTGCCACTGCACTTTGCCAAAGCCAAATGCAATACAGGCAGTCAGGCACGCAGTAACTTGCAGCAGTAGCAGCTCCCTCCTATCTCTACCAGACTTCCTTCCCGCCTGAACTGAAGCCCGGTCACTCTGTCAATCAGCAGGCACGCCTCCCCCAGTGCTGAATGCTGATTGGCTGAGTGATCTAGCTCATCATGGAGGCGGTTTTAAGAACCGCCTCCAATTGGAGCTACTGAGGGCCCGGCGAGTCACCAGTGGGTGGCGCAGCTCTAAGTGAGCAGAGGATTGCATGTTAGATCTATTGTTGCGCAATTAATGGAGGGCAGCGGACTGGCTCACTGCCTCCTAATTGCGCAACAATGGATGATATGCATAATTGTTAAAATCACCATGGGTGGGGTGGGGGGGAACCCTTGGTGCGGGGGGTGGGCTTGGCAAAAAAAAAAAATTAGAAAAAAAAAAAACGTTTTTTATTTTTAATAAATATTACTTGAAATCTTTTTTTTGCCCTGATTGGACAGGGTAGGCAGTGCCTCCCCTGCCTCCTATTACTGCACGTCACTGCTTGGTAGACTCAGGATTGTGCATTGTGCATGTGATTTTAGCACCCTATGGCAGCAGTGTTTGCAACAATGTACGATATTGCAAAAATGAATGTTGCAAACACTGCTGCTATAGAATGTTCAAGACAGAACAGAGGACACCAAGAGAAAAAGCAAAAAATGACATGCTGTATATTTAGTGTAGTCTTGGATTTATTGTCCATTTAACATCATTAGTACTCAAAAAACATTTAGGTCCACCTGCATCAATAAGAAATAGCTATAAAATATAACCCAGACCGCATTACTATACAATTAACCATATTAAAATGCTAATTTTCTAATACAAATCCTAGCTGTTTAATGTGTACTGGGAAATGTATACATAAGATGATATTTGGACAAGAAAAGCACATTGGTATCTTGTTTGATAATTATACCTTTAACACACTTGATACTGTACAAATTGCTGTGCTGTCTGACAGAATTCATTGTCACAGGCAGTAACTGCATTGCAAAGAAAAAAAAAAAAGGCCTTTTTAATAAACGTACAAAGAGCTTGGGGACAGTATCATGAAAAATAAAATGCATCAAAAGAAGAGAGAGGGAGAGGAAAAAATAGACTATTTTGCTGATCTCCAGCTGAGCTGGGCATGGCTAACAAAAGATAAATAACACTGAAATTACAAAGCTACAACTAATTCATTTTTCTACTTGTCACCGCTTGGGATAATTGGCCTACACAACGAGCAAGGGAAAACGTTTTGCTGTTTTGCCTTTTGGAAGAACAACTTGGATTAGATGGTGTGTTACATAGCTGATAAAAAAGGAGAAAGAAACCTTTATAAGTGTCTAATACAAAGAGGTTGCTAACGGACGTCTGCAGCGCCAGCACAGAATGCGGCCGAGTTATTTCCATGGCAACCGCCCACTGCAAAGATGGCGTTACCTGGAAGCTTTTCAGATGAGGCCTTAAAGGAAGTTTTCTCAGTATGAACTGAGAGCTGTGGTCAAACCTAGGTTACTTTACACTTATGTTACTCTCACATCTGAATTCTTTTATCTCACAGAGAGATTTCTAGAGGAACAGTAGGAGACTGCATTGTTATTGCATCTTTTTGTCAAGGTCTGTGGGGATCTGTATAACCAATTCTCAGTAAATACATTTTCTATTTTGAGAATCAAATGAAGTTTATACCTGAAAAATGAGATTTAAAAACAGTCAACAACCTAATTATCAATCAACTACACATAAGGTATTTTTTAGTAAAACATAACTGTATACATTTTTATCATTTATAAACAATAATAGTAAAACAAAACTGTATACATTTTTATCATTTATAAACAATAATAGTAAAACAACTGTATACATTTTTATCATTTATAAACAATAATAGTAAAACAAAACTGTATACATTTTTATCATTTATAAACAATAATAGTAAAACAACTGTATACATTTTTATCATTTATAAACAATAATAGTAAAACAACTGTATACATTTTATCATTTATAAACAATAATAGTAAACCATAACTGTATACATTTTTATCATTTATAAACAATAATAGTAAAACAACTGTATACATTTTTATCATTTATAAACAATAATAGTAAAACAACTGTATACATTTTATCATTTATAAACAATAATAGTAAAACAAAACTGTATACATTTTTATCATTTATAAACAATAATAGTAAAACATAACTGTATACATTTTTATCATTTATAAACAATAATAGTAAAACAACTGTATACATTTTTATCATTTATAAACAATAATAGTAAAACAACTGTATACATTTTATCATTTATAAACAATAATAGTAAAACAACTGTATACATTTTTATCATTTATAAACAATAATAGTAAAACAACTGTATACATTTTATCATTTATAAACAATAATAGTAAAACATAACTGTATACATTTTTATCATTTATAAACAATAATAGTAAAACAACTGTATACATTTTTATCATTTATAAACAATAATAGTAAAACAACTGTATACATTTTATCATTTATAAACAATAATAGTAAAACAAAACTGTATACATTTTTATCATTTATAAACAATAATAGTAAAACAACTGTATACATTTTTATCATTTATAAACAATAATAGTAAAACAACTGTATACTTTTTTATCATTTATAAACAATAATAGTAAAACAACTGTATACATTTTTATCATTTATAAACAATAATAGTAAAACAACTGTATACATTTTTATCATTTATAAACAATATTAAAAAAAAAAACTCTAATGCTGCATTCAAATTTTTTTTTTTTTCTGTTTAATTTTGCAAGCAGGTATCAACCTGCTTGCAAAACTAAACAGAAAAAAAAATTTGAATGCAGCATTAGAGTTTTTTTTTTTTTTTTGCATATTAGATACATTTTTGTATTAAAAAGATATTTAACTCAAAATGAGGGACATGAAACCACAAAAAAATCATTCATGATTCAGACAGCACATGAGATTTTAAACAGAATGTACTTCCATTATCAATTTCCTTGGTCTTTGGGTATCTTTTGTTAAAAAGTGCAGGAACGTAAGCTCAGGAGCGTGCACGTGTCTGGAGTATTATATGGCAGCCGTTTTGCAAGAATAGTATCCATTTGCAAGATCACTAGGTGGCAGCACTGTTTCTAGATAGATAGATAGATAGATAGATAGATAGATTGATAGATAGATAGATATAGAATCTATTTCATAGGTTTATCACAAAGATTTTTTTAGAACAGGCTATAACCCTCAATTTTATTTCCGGCCCCGATGTACAACTCAATAAATAGGGATAATATTTGTTTGCTAATAATACTAATTTTGCATGTTCAGCAAACATTTGAACTTTCTTTAGAACATTCAAATATGACTAATGCTCATTTTATTAATAATTGTGTTATAACATTACTCGTCACTAGTAAAAATATTAGTTATAAATGAGGGTTTATTGCATCATAAGGGGTTATGCTCAGACAGCTACCTATTCCCATTGCAATAAACTCTACCATAAGTACCAGAATTTTACAGATTTTTTATTTATTTTTTAAAAAGGTTGCGGTATTGTACTGTTAATCTGTCTATATTTTTCTGTCTATCTGTCCTATTAATCTGTATCCATTGATCTATCTATCTATCTATCTACAATACAAAACTGTGATCATCAGGAATCGGATATAGGGCTGCAAATTAGCATATCAGCTTAAAGGGACACTGAAACCAATTTTTTTCTAGAGCATGCAATTTTTAGCAACTTTCTAATTTATTCCTATTATCATTTTTTCTTCGTTCTCTTGGTATCTTTATTTGAAAAAGAAGGCATCTGAGCTGTTTTTTTGGTTCAGTACTCTGGACAGCACTTTTTATTGGTTGATGAATTTATCCACCAATCAGCAAGAACAACCCAGGTTGTTCACCAAAAATGGTGCGGCATCTAAACTTACATTCTTGCATTTCAAATAAAGATACCAAGAGAATGAAGAAAATTTGATAATAGGAGTAAATTAGAAAGTTGCTTAAAATGTCATGCTCTATCTGAATCACGAAAGAAAACTTGGGTTCAGTGTCCCTTTAAGCACATGCCTCTCTCATGAACAGTATGACCCATTAGAAGCCACTGTCCTCAGAGCAGCTAGATTGTCACCAAACTACATAACTGCACCATCTCACACTCCCTAATTAGAATTAGCCAAATGTCTCTACATAGGAGCAGCTTGCAGACTCTGCTGTTTAGCACAGAATTTGTGGACTGATTCCCACCATAATGCTGTATTTGCACATTTGCAAAAGTTCCTTCTGCTTTGCTGCTTTGAATTGCTTTATATTTTTAGAGACAGTGTGTATAATATATGACACAAGACCAGGCTAATGCACCCATAACCCTGAATAGAAATACACAATTCTATGGGTTTAGGAGAATACATGGAAAAGATTTTAAGATAGAGGCTCTTGCAGATTTGACTTATTTTATCCATTTTATTTTAGAAATTAACTGAATTGTCTGGCAAATCACCGGTGCTAAATGTGAAGCCTTATGACAGATCAGTACAGTTCAAGGTAAGCACATTAAGCCAAACGTCTGTTGGCTATTATGATAGCCCAGCATTATATTCAAGAAGGTCATCTTTGCACCACTGAGTGGAAAAATAACCATTTATTAATTTCATAATTGTACACTGACTGCTCGGCATTTTAAAGTACACATGGATTAAATACTAATTTATGAAACTTGAAAATATCACCTATTTTGAAAGAAAACAAATCTATTTTTTGGGTATCAAAGGGAGGACAACGGTTTTGACAGTTAAAGCATGGTGTTTACAGTGCAGGGCTGCTGAAACAGAGCTGCCCCTGTAGATAAATGTAAAATAAGTGTAGTCACCAACTAGCAAGCGCTATCCAGGGTCCTGAACCAAAAATGGTTCAGTTCCTAAGCTTACATTCCTGCTTTTCCAAATAAAGAAACCAAGAGAACAAAGAAAAAATGATAGTAGGAGTATATTAGGAAGTTGCTTAAAATTGCATGCTCTATCTGAATCATGAAAGAAAAAAATTGGATTTAGTATCCCTTTAAGTAGGTATATAGGAATCATGAAATGATAGGTGGAAATCACTATAATTAAAGGGATATTAAACAGTGTCCCTTTAGTAAAAACAGATATGTTAAATCAAAGCAAACATACAAAGAAACAGATTATGAAAAAAAAAAAAAAATAGCAAAAAACTTACTTCCAAGAGGGCAGATATTGTACTAATCCCTAAACCTAATAAGGATCCTTTAGATTTTACAGTTTATAGACCGATATCCCTGCTTAATCTTGATTACAAGATTATGATGAAGATCTTGGCAGAAAGATTGAAGCTAATCGCACCCAAAATCATACATGAGGATCAGGTGGGATTCGTGAGTGGAAGATCATCTGAGAAAAATGTTAGGAAGATTCTGCATGCTATCTCTCAGTACAATAGTGGTGGATCTGCTCTGCCGGAGGCCTTCCTGCTATCCTTGGATGCAGAGAAGGCCTTCGACAGAGTGGAATGGCCATTTATGTTTAAAGTTATGGCCAGATATGGATTTGGGGAAAAGTTTTACACCTTTATTAGTAATATCTATTCAGATGCCAAGGCATGAATTATGATCAATAACGATTTAACTCAATCTTTCACACTCTCAAGAGGCACGCGTCAGGGGTGCCCCCTTTCACCCCTACTTTTTTATTTAGTTTTGGAGCCATTGGCAATTAAATTGAGGGAACTTCTTATAGGAATTAATATAGGCAAGGAAGTGCTAAAGGTATCTTTATTTGCCGATGACTTACTCCTGTATGTCAGTAACCCGAAAGACACTATTAATCTAGTCCTAGATCTTTTGAAGGATTATGGGAACGTCTCTGGCTATAAAACCAACCTGGCAAAATCAAATGTAATTTGGTTGAATAGAGGGAATAAACATCAGACCTATGAATTTATTGAATCTAATGTTTTGGAATACCTGGGTTTGAAACTCTCTGTTAACCCCGATGACTGGTACCGTGACAATATTCTTACAGTCCTCCAAGAAACTATGATAAAATTGAGAAGCTGGGCAGCGTTGCCGGTTTCAATTTCGGGTAAAGTTAATCTTTACAAAATGTTCATAGTCCCAAAAATTTTGTATCCATGTAGAATGCTTCCTCTTCTTATAAAAAAAAATGGATCTATGGCGTTTCAATCGGGCATTGAGATACTTCCTGTGGAGTGGGAGGAAACCCAGAATAAAACTAGAAATACTGTACCAACCATATTTGGGAGGGGGGTTATCACTACCCAATTTGGAATGGTATAATTTAGCAACTTTAATAAGACTTCCTATAGACTGGCTGTTTCAGTCATATAATTTATCTGATAGGTATCTAGAAGAACAGATTTGTGCCCCCCACTCTATGGGCTTTATATTACACGCATCAAACAAGATTTTGGGCAAGACAATTGCTAACCATCCCTTACTTAAAGATATCTTAAGAGCATGGAGAAATACCATGAAGCTACTAGGACATTCTATTGCGGCCTCTAAATGGCTACCTATTCGAGGTAACTGGTATTTCCCACTAGGTAATTCAGTTAATCCTTTTAGTCTATGGTCACCTATTAAAGTTCTTTCGGTTGCAGAGTTTTACGATTTTAAGACTAGAAAACTTTATAATTTTGCAGAATTTCAAAATATTTTTCCTACAGTACAGAAGAAACAAATGTTTTACTTCTTGCAAGTTAAAGATTATATACGTAAGCTATTGTATCTATTTCCCCAGATCTTCCAAGAACACCCATTAATGGATCATCTTAAAAGGGGAAAATGTTCTCTATCCTCCATATATAAAATTCTAAGGTCCGCAGAGACAGAAAAATATATAGCACGAGCAAGGTTACATTGGGGAAAAGTATTAAGTTTGATAGACCCTATAGATCAACTAGAAAATAGTTTAAGGACAACATTATCCATTTCTTCTTCAACTTATCTAAGAGAAACACAGTTTAGGATCATTAATAGAGATTATCTCACCCCGCGGCGGGTAGCTAAGTGGAATTGCAATGTCAAGAATTTTTGTATTAAGTGTCACTTAAGTGATCCAGATTTGGGACACCTCTTGTGGGAGTGTCCGAAGGTGAACCAATTTTGGCATAAGGTAGCATATTTACTCTCACAAATGACAAGGGTTAAAGTAAGGTTTTCAATAAACTCTATAATCTTACTGACCCCCTGTTCTTCATGGGGGAATAAAAAGAGATTCATCCTAACAGCGATACTTAATCTTAGAAAACTTCTTTTTGATAATTGGTCCAAACCTCGAGTCCCCTCGGTTATGGAAGCATACTGCAATACTCGCAGCCCATGACTACAGGCTAGAAAGGAAAAAAGATAATTCATACTTAAGGGTTTGGAAAGATTTTATCCTAAGCCAGGGTAAAGACTTCACTGTTAATATAGAACATATTATTAATATAAAATTATAGTGAGAAAGCCCCGAGCGGGAGGCCCAATTGGCTCGGAGTGGATGGGGGGGGTGGGGCGGGGGGAAGGAGGGAGGTGACCATCCTTTTTTTTTTTTTTTGTTGCTAATTGGACTCTCTTGATGTTTGAATATATTTATATATACCAATATGTATGATAATGGATACCCAGGTTGGCTCGATGGGTATAATTGACTCCCTCTCCCCTTTTCCCTTTTCCCTTTGGGATATATAATATTTATGTATTTTGGTATATTTACTCGGATACATGTGAGTATCCTATTTTGAACTGTATGTATTGTTGATCTATTTTCATTATTAAAATAAAAATAAAAAAAACTTACTTATTTTCTTGCAAAATGATAACTTACAAATTCTTAGTTTAGCTCCTTCCCTCAGTATGATAAGAGAGCTGACATCTTGGCAACTTAAGTTACATTCTGACTGATCTGAGTATTAACAAATCTAGTCTACTCACTATATAGTAAACCATATCATGTTTTACGCTAGAAGTTTTAGGACACAAGGCTAGATAAACCTTCCTGCAGAGACCACAGCCTCCTTGTAGAGCTGTGACAGTAAGTAATGGACAATTCACAAATGTAGTGTAAAAAAAGCAATAACAGATAAAATCCATTTAAAATTATGAGTAATACATATTGCAATGCTTTCTATTAAGTATAAGCCACTGCTTAGGGGTCTATTTATTATTGTGCGGACAGACATGATACGATATAGCTTATTATGTCCGCCACACATCGATAAATGCTGACAGCATACACTGTCGGCATTTATCATTGCACCAGCATTTCTTGTGAACTGCTGGTGCAATACCGCCCCCTGCAGATTTGCGGCCAATTGCCCGCTAGAAGGGGGTGTCAATCAACCTGATCGTATTGGATCGGGTTGATTTCTGTCCGCCGCCTCAGAGGAGGAGGACAGGTTATGGAGCAGTGGTCTTTAGACACGTACGGAGCTTGATAAATTGACCCCTAAGTGTTTTTAATACAACAATGAAACAGGCTGTTTATTTCACATACCTTTAAACACCTACAAGGTCTCTAAATACACAACAGCTTGCTTGGCCTGTGATTAGGGCTGGGCGAATGTGTTCTTATTCGAATTCGAATGTTAGAACAAATGTTTTTGTTGAAATTTGATTTAAATAATAGAATGTTGATAAGAACAAATATTCTTAAAAATTCTATTATTGAATGTTATTTACAGGTTTCGAATGTCACTTTTGAATTTGAAAGTCACTTTCGAATTCAAATGTGACATTGAAATTTGAATATTACATTTATAAAACACAGTTGTAGACTAGAAATACTATTTTGAATTCGAATGTTACATTTATTAAACACAGTTGTAGACTAGAAATACTATTTCGAATTCGAATCTCACATTTAAATTTGTATATTACATTTAAAAAACACAGTATTGAACTAGAAATACTCTTTTGAATATGAATACACAGTATTAGACTAGAAATACTAATTCGAATATTACATTTATTAAACACCGTTGTAGACTAGAAATACTATTTTGAATTAGAATGTTACATTCAAATTCAAATATTACATTTCGAAATTGAATGAATACATAGCTAAACATTCTATTATTTGAACGAATATTTTCGAATTTTATTGAAAAAAAGAATGTTAGAATGTTATATAAACATATGAAATTCGATTCAAACGAACAAATCAAAATTTCTTTTAAATTTCGAATTTTTAGAAACATTCGCCCATCCCTACCTGTGACCTTTCAGTTTACATAACTTGGCAGTGAGCATAGCTGTTTGTTCCCAATTGTACAATCCAATTGGTCTGTGTTAGACCTTAGGGAGTTATGTTCTAAGTTTCTTTAAACAGATTTATTTTAATACGCCATAAAAAGTATAAAAACTGAGGAAGAGTCTGTTAGTGTCATACAAGCTGTTCCACATGTGGTGAGAAGAACTGTAGTAGTTCTCTCAGCACGATATCAGGAGGTAATTAGTGCTGTAGGATGTAAAGGGTCTGGGTTAGAGAGAGTAGAGAGTTTATTGTTATATTCTACTAATCTAGGTAATAGTTATAGTTTTCAGTTAGACCTTAAGTGCCATTATCAAACTAACAAGAGAGACCAGAAAGTACAACAGATCCGCTGTGTTATGGGGCACTGTAATTTATTAAAAAAAAAGTCTGCTTTATGGCTTTATTACTTTGAATAAATAACTGACCACTATGGCCCAGAAGTGGAAAACGATCAATAGATTTTTTTATTTTTGTGCTTATATTACAAGTTCAAAGTAATAGATTAGTTCTCAAGCAAAAGTCTTGGGTAGTAATGGCTAACCTTGGCACTTCAGCTGTTTCAGAACTACATTTTCCATGATGCTTGACTGGATTTCAGAGTATTTAGCATCATGGGAAATGTAGTTCTAAAATATCTGTAGTGCCAGGGTTCGTTATCACTGGTCTAGGGTGTGCTAATTACCTCATATAATAGACTTATATGGGGAGAGCTGAAAAACACATGACCACTGCTGCTCGAGCACTGTAGGAGCGCTAAGCCAAAGGTCAAATAGTGAAGTTCTTCACTTTTCAACTTTGAATTGAAATATAAGTTTGAAACATTGCACACACACACACACACATATACACATAAATGCATATCTATTCATACATACACATACATACATATGTATATACATGTACACATAGTCACATGCACGCGTATATACATGAACACATACACACACATACATTCATATGTATACACATACATATCTATACATACATACATACACATACATATGTATACACATGTACACATATACACACATACATATGTATATACATGTACACATATACACATATACACATACTTACATATGTATACACATGTACACATATACACACATACATACATATGTATATACATGTACACATAGTGACATACACACATTCTTACATACGTATACGCATGTACACATATACACACATACATACATATGTATATACATGTACACATAGTCACATACACACATTCTTACATACGTAGACGCATGTACACATACACACACATACATACATATGTATATGCACATACACACATACATATGTATATACATGTACACATATGGGGTGAAAAAGAAAGGGTGTTTAGGCTTGCGCTGTGTATAATGTGAATAGTTATTTTGCCCTATTCAGAGTTCCTCCTGATGTGTTTCAAAGGCAGCTTGGTTTGGAAGTTCCACTATCATCAAATGGAACAAGTATTGGTGTGTAAAAGTTTATGGATTCCAAACTATAGCGCTTGGATAATGGAGGAAACAGAAACAAAAAACAAATGATGGTGCAGTATGAATGTAACAGTTGACAGTATAATGTGAGAAATAAGAAATGTTGCTCAACTTTTTTGACCTCAAACCTGTGAGGTATGTGAGGGGAGTTGGAGGGATTTTACAATGTCTCTGTTAAAGATGTTTGTCCAGGTTGCCGGTTGGCGTATGGTATTTGTTCCTTTGTACCTTTGGAGATAGCTTCTCCTCTGTGGAGTATGGTATCCTTATTTATCTTCTGTGGAGTATGGTATCCTTATTTCTTTATGGTGAGTTTCATCTATATGATATAGATAGGCTCCTTTCTTTTATTTGGAGTATGCTGTTATCTTTGGAGGAAATAGATATTTGGCTTCTCCTCTCTGAAGTATGGTAGATTTCCTTTAAGAAACCACTCAAATATGAGTATATATTAAAACAGGTATCCTTTATTTCAGCACAACATCTAGTGTCAGTGCTGATCAATAAAAAAAAGTCTCAAATGGTGTTAAATTAATTTTCCTTGCGGAGACTTGAAGTCAATTATTTCCCCAACACAGGAGAGATTGGAAAGTGTCTTTTTGTACAAAAAGATTGAAAGTCACAAAATGTATCACATAAGATCTTCCAATATGCACAATAGTTTATAAATCCAGTTGATGAAAAATACCTAATCCGAGTCTGTGTAGGATTGAGTAGTTTAAATTCTTCTTGGCTGTTTTGCTTGATCCGATGGCGCTGGATTCACATCTGCTGTGAAGTGCTTCTGAAGCATTACGGTCTCGCCAGACCGGAAGTGATGTCACAAGTGGGCGTGCCCTTATGCGTTTCGTGAAACTATTTTCACTTCATCAGAGGATATGCCCACAGGTTGGAGTGATGCGCTTTTATAGCGTTTTTGCAGTTTACTGATAGGCTGATTTCTGCAATGTTAATAGTATTTGCCTATCAGATAATTACATGTTCCATTTGCTTCTGAAAGAACATACTTTTAGCTAAGAGAAACGACTGATGGCCAATTCCTGTTTTATACAGTAAACACTTGTAGAAAAGAATGGGCAGACACTCCAAAAGTTCAATTCAATGTGCTTTTTACTTAGGCAGCAGTACAGACAGAGCAACGTTTCGGGGTTCACACCCCCTCCTCAGGCTCAATCTGAAAATAGGATTTTTTACAGTGAATTATTTTTTTTACATTCGTTGCTCTTCTTTTATCTATGTGTTTACCATTACCCGCATATATTTCAATAAAGGAGTGTACAGTTGTACTTATGGAATTAGTTTTGGTACACTAATTTTTTAAGCGTTCGTTGCTCTTACTTTATGTATTTGCCATTGTTATGGGAGGTACTCAATCATATGTATGTATCTATGATGCTACTTATACACAAAAGTAGAGTTTTTTATGCTCAATAAAAGGCTACTTTTAAGGCGTTTGACTTTTGTTTTACCTATGTGTTTATGCTTTTAAAATTTACGTTTTCTTTTTGAATGGGGTATTTAATTCATATTAAAAGTTGGCATGAATTATTGTTTTATATGAAAGCAGAAGGGTCAATGACTTTAATTAAACCTATTGGCATTTGACTTGACATGTATAATTATTTAGACATGTATAATTGTTCAAAATGCCTCCCAATGCCATATTCAGAATCTACTACTTCTAGTGTGCGTCTTTTTAGACTCCTTTTGGTACGCCCTATGTATATTTTCTGACACGAGCACTCTAATAGATATACTACGTATTCAGACTTACAGTTGAGAAAGCCTTCTATGGGTACTTTTTCCTTGTCATTATTTATTATCCATTTGTTATCTTCCTTGTTTTTGTTTGTATGACTACAGCATACACAGTTTTTTCTACCACATTTGAAGAAACCTTTTATTGGTCAAAAAAGGTGAGTAACATTTCTTATTTCTTACATTATACTATCAACTGGTACATTCATACTGCACCATAATTTGTTTTTTGTTTCTGTTTCCTCCATTCTACGAGCACTATAGTTTGCAACCCATAAACTTTTACACTTGTACACATATACACACATACATACATATGAATACACTTGTACACATACATACATATACATACATACATATGTATATGCACGTACACATAAACACACATACATGCATATGTATATACAAGTACACATATACACACATACATATGTATATACATGTACAGTACACGTAGTCACATACACACATACTTATGCGTACACATACACACACATACATTCATATGTATACAAATACATACACATACATACATATATATATATGCACGTGCACATACACACACATACATACATATGTATATACATGTACACATATACACACATATATACATATGAATACACATAAATACATACATATCTATACTCATGTACACATACATACACATACATATGTAAAAAGCATGTACACACACATGCATATGTATACACATGTACATATACACACACATACATACATATGTATATGCACATGCACACATATACATACATACGAATACACATGTACACATACATACATATCTATACGCATGTACACATATACACACATACATAAAAATACACATGTACACATATATGCAAATCTATACGCATATACACATATCTACACATACATACATATGAATACACATGTACACATACATACATATCTATACACATGTACACATACATACATAAGTATAAGCATGTACACACACAAACACACACACACACATATGTATACACATTCAGCCAGATTATGAGTTTTGCGTTATGAGGAATGCAGTACTAACTTGCACGTTATTCTCACCACTCACTTACCTACAGCGCTGGTAATACAGGTTTTTCTAAACCCGCCATTAAAAGGCAAGAAGTGAGCGTAGAGCAAAATTGTGCTCCATACCGCACTCCAATACCAGCGCTGCTTAAGTCAGCGGTGAGCTGGTTTTATGTGCTCGTGCACGATTTCCCCATAGACATCGATGGGGAGAGCTTACTGAAAAAATGTCTAACACTTGCAATAAAGCAGCGCAAAGCTCAGTAATGCAGCCCCATTGATTCCTATGGGGAAACATATTTTATGTTTACAACTAACACCCTAACATAAACCCTGAGTCTAAACATCCCTAATCTTACACTTGTTAACCCCTAATCTGCCGCCCCCGACATCGCCGACACCTACATTATACTTATTAACCCCTAATCTGCCACTCCGGACATCGCCGCCACCTACTTTATACTTATGAACCCCTAATCTGCTGCCCCCAACATCGCAGACACCTACATTATATTTATTAACCCCTAATCTGCCGCTCCGGACATTGCCGCCACCTACTTTATACTTATGAACCTCTAATCTGCTGCCCCCAACATCGCAGACACCTACATTATATTTATTAACCCCTAATCTGCTGCCCACAACATCGCTGACACCTACATAATGTTATTAACTCCTAATCTGCCGCCCCCAACATCGCCACCACTATAATAAACATATTAACCCCTAAACAGCCGTACTCCCGCATCGCAAACACTAGTTGAATAATATTAACCCCTAATCTGCCGCCTCTTACACTGCCGCCACTATACTAAATTTATTAACCCCTACTAAGTTTTATTAACCCCTAAACCTAAGTCTAACCCTAACACCCCCTAACTTAAAAATAATTAAAAAAATATAAATAAAACCTACAATTATTACCTAAATAATTCCTATTTAAAGCTAAATACTTACCTGTAAAATAAACCCTAAGCGAGCTACAATATAATAGTTACATTGTATCTAGTTTAGGATTAATTTTTATTTTACAGGCAAGTTTGTATTTATTTTAACTAGGTAGAATAGTTACTAAATAGTTATTAACTATTTACTAAAAATTAAATACAATTAAATAAATTAAATACAATTAGCTAAATTACAAAAAAAACCTACTAAATTACAGAAAATAAAAAACAAATTGCAAGATTTTTAAACCAATTAAACCTAATCTAATAGCCCTATCAAAATAAAAAAGCCCCCCAAAATAAAAAAAAACCTAGCCTAAAAACCCTAGCCCAAACTAAACTACCAATAGCCCTTTAAAGGGCCTTTTGCTGGGCATTGCCCCAAAGAAATTAGCTCTTTTACCTGAAAAAAAAATACAAACAACCCCCCCAACAGTAAAACCCACCACCCACACAACCAACCCCCCAAATAAAACCCTAACTAAAAAAACCTAAGCTCCCCATTGCCCTGAAAATGGCATTTGGATGGGCATTGCCCTTAAAATTTTTCTTCATTCTGTTGCTATCTTTATTTGAAAAAGCAGGAATATAATCTAAGGAACCAATCATCAAGCGCAGTGTAGGTGCTAAACCAAAAAATGGGCCGTCTCCTCAGCTTACATTCTTACTTTTCAAACAAAGATAGCAAGACAACAAAGAAAAATTGATAATAGAAGTAAATTAGAAAATTGCTTAAAATCACATGCTCTATCTGAATCATGAAAGAAAAAAATTGGGTTTAGTGTCCCTTTAACTTGTCTACACTGCAATCACAAGAGCCGCAAATAGAATTCAATAAGAAAGGTTCACAACCAAAAAAATAAAGATATTTTTCCATCAGTCTACTTGTCAAAGGGGCATGAGACCAGTTGCAGATTAAAGGAGGGTAATTCACTCCTATTAAGCCTGTGGTGAAGTTGAAAAACCAATTAAACCCTCTGGCTTTTAATAGCAGAGTTCCATTTTAAAGTTTATTATGTTATATTAGGAGTGACACACATTCCTACTGACATAATATAGACACTTAATTGGAATAAAGGTCAACGAAGCTTCATTACTGTGCAGCCAGAAGTTTACCCAGGACAAGCTTTTTAATTAATATGTGATATCACCTTCACCAGATCTTAAAAAATGTATAGACGTGCATCTTGTCACATACTGTGCATGGACTGATATAGTCTAGGCATGTGCATCCTTTATTATAAAAGGCCAAGTGTGTTTGTCTGAAGCTGTCATGCGCAGTAGAGACAGCACGAGGACAAACACACCTGGCCTTGGATTCCCTACCTGATCTGGCAACTGCCGTGAGAAGAAGTGGGCGTGACCGAGCGTTTGCGGGGGCGTGGCTGAGCGTTTGCAGGGGGTGTGTCCTAGCGGGAAGGCCCGTGAAGGGGGCAGGGCCGGGTGCAGTGCCGTGAAAGGCCGTGGAGAGAGCTCAAACAGCTCAAAAGAGGGAGAGAGAGAGAGATCAAGAGGGGAGAAAGAGACAGGGGGAGAAAGAGAGAGAGGGGGGAGAGAGAGGGGATAGAGAGAGAGAGGGGAGATGGAGAGAGGGGAGATGGAGAGAGGGGAGAGAGAGAGAGGGGAGAGAAAGAGGGGAGAGAGAGAGAGAGGGGGGGAGAGAGAGAGAGAGAGAGAGAGAGAGAGAGGGAAAGAGAGAGAGGAAAGAGAGAGAGAGAGAGAGAGAGAGAGAGGAGAGAGAGAGAGAGAGAGGAGAGAAAGGAGAGAGAGAGAGAGAGAGAGAGAGAGAGAGAGAGAGAGAGAGAGAGAGAGAGAGAGAGAAAGAGAGGGGGGAGATAGAGAGAGAGGGGAGAGAGAGGGGGGGGGAGAGAGAGAGAAAGAGAGATAGAGGGGAGAGAGAGAGAGAGAGAGAGAGAGAAATGGGGGGGGAGAGAGAGAGAGAGGAGAGAGGGGAGAGAGAGAGAGAGAGAGAGAGAGAGGGGGGGAGACAGAGAGAGAGAGGGGGAGAGAGAGAGAGGGGGGAGAGAGAGAGAGGGGGGAGAGAGAGAGGGGGAGAGAGAGAGGGGGGAGAGAGAGAGACAGAAGGGGGAGATAGAGAGAGAAGAGAGAGAGAGGGGGGGGGAGAGAGAGGAGAGAGAGAGGTTGAGAGAGGGGAGAGAGAGGGGAAAGAGAGAGAGAGAGAGGGGAGAGAGAGAGGGGGGGATAGAGAGAGAGAGAGAGAGGAGATAGAGAGGAAGAGAGAGAGAGGGGAGAGAGAAAGAGAGAGAGAGGGAGAAAGAAAGATAGAGGGGAGATAGAAAGAGAGAGGGGAGAGAGAGAGGGGAGAGAGAGAGGGGAGAGAGAGAAGGGAGAGAGAGAGGGGAGAGAGAGAGAGAGAAGGGAGAGAGAGAAGGGAGAGAGAGAGAGGGGAGAGAGGGGAGATAGAGAGAGAGGGGGAGAGAGAGGGTAGAGAGAGACGGGAGAGAGAGAGAGAGAGAGAGAGAGAGAGAGGGGGGAGAGAGAGAGAGGGGAGATAGAGAGAGAGGGGGAGAGAGAGGGGAGATGGAGAGAGGGAGAGGGGAGAGAGAGAAAGAGAGAGGGGAGATAGAGAGAGAGGGGAGATAGAGAGGGAGAGAGAGAGCGCAAAAGAGGGGAGGGAGAGAGAGAGAGTACAAAAGAGAGGGGGAGAGAGAGCGCAAAAGAGAGGGGGGAGAGAGAGAAAGCAAAGAGAGTGGGAGGGAGAGAATGCAAGGGATGGGACCACTGTACTGCAAAAAATGACCCGTGTAAACGGGCTTTAGGACTAGTATATATATATATATATATATATATATATATATATATATATATATATATATATATATATATCATTAGCTATTCATTAGCAAACAAATGCAGAATATGGCCACCGTCTGCAGTATTCGGTTATTTATGACGCCAGATTTATTTAAAAAAAAAAAGAGTATCACACTTTTCTTATCAATCCAGTACTGGACATAGCTGAATGCTGCATTTTGCGCACATTTTGAGTATTCATTTAGCTAACCATTTAGAATATATGTACATGCCTATTTATTCAAATTAATTATCATTTTTTTTACAAATTTTAATAGAATACAGTTGGGGATTTATGTTATATAGGTAAAAAAGTTTACACAAGGATTGGCCCATATTCACTAATATAAGAGATAGCTGAAATACATTTGATTTAACCCCTTAATGACAACTGACGTACCAGGTACGTCATGCATTAACAAGTAGTTAATGACAATGGACGTACCTGGTACGTCAGTTGTCTAAGAGAGTGCTGGAAGCGATCGCAATCGCTTCCAGCAGCTCTCAGGGTATTGCAGTGATGCCTCCATATGGAGGCATCCTGCAATACCTTTTTAGAAGACTCCGATGCAGAGAGGGCCACTCTGTGGCCCTCTCTGCACCGGTAGCGATGGTGCCGGTTCGTTGGTGGGTGGGAGCGCAACAGGGAGGCGGGTGGGCGGCCCATCGCTACCCGGCATCCGGTTCCTAGAAGTGCAATGTGCGTGCCGGGAGCGTGCGGGGGGCGCGCGTTGCACGTGCGTGCGCATTAGCTGGCCACTGACACCAATGAGTAGGGAAGAGGGGGGGGAAAAGATTTTTTTTTTAATAATATAAAAGGATCTGGGAGGGGGAGGGGGGTAGGGGTATTGTGGGGGGCTGCTACACTACAGAAAACCCAAAAATAAAAGAAAAAGAGCAAAAAATACTTTTGTTTTTGGCCAAATTGGGTACTGGCAGACAGCTGCCAGTACCCAAGATGGCCGCAATTAGATAGGGGAGAGGGTTAGAGAGCTGGGGGGGGGATCATGGAGGTTGGGGCTAAGGCAGGAGTCCATCACAGCTAAAATATTTTATTTTTTTTATAAAAAAAAAAAAAAAAACTCCTTTTATTTAGTACTGGCAGACTTTCTGCCAGTACTTAAGATGGCGGGGACATTTGTGGGGGAGGGAAGAGAGCTGTTTGGGAGGGATCAGGGGGTGGGATGTGTCAGGTGGGAGGCTGATCTCTACCCTAAAGCTAAAATTAACCCTGCAAGCTCCCTACAACCTACCTAATTAACCCCTTCACTGCTGGGCATAATTTACGTGTGGTGCGCAGCAGCATTTAGCGGCCTTCTAATTACCAAAAAGCAATGCCAAAGCCATATAAGTCTGCTATTTCTGAACAAAGGGGATCCCAAAGAAGCTTTTACAACAATTTGTGCCATAATAGCACAAGCTGTTTGTAAATAATTTCAGTGAGAAACCTAAAATTGTGAAAAATGTAAAGTTTGGCGGTGAAATGGTGGAATAAAATATACCAAAATGTGCCTAGATCAATACTTTGGGTTGTCTTCTAACAAAAAATATATACATGTCAAGGGATATTCAGGTATTCCTGACAGATATCAGGGTTCCAATGTAACTAGCGCTAATTTTGAAAAAAAGTGGTTTGGAAATAGCGAAGTGCTACTTGTATTTATGGCCCTATAACTTGCAAAAAAAGCTAAGAACATGTAAACATTGGGTATTTCTAAACTCAGGACAAAATTTAGAAACTATTTAGCATGGGTGTTTTTTGGTGATTGTAGATGTGTAACAGATTTTAGGGGTCAAAGTTAGAAAAAGTGTGTTTTTTTCCATTTTTTCCTCATATTTTATTATTTTTTTGTAGTAAATTATAAGATATGATGAAAATAATGATATCTTGAGAAAGTCCATTTAATGGCGAGAAAAACGGTATATAATATGTGTGGGTACAGTAAATGAGTAAGAGGAAAATTACAGCTAAACACAAACACCGCAGAAATGTAAAAATAGCCATTGTCATTAAGGGTAAGAAAATTGAAAAATGGTCCGGTCATTAAGGGGTTAAAGGGACAGTAAAGTCATAATTAGACATAGCATACAATTTTAAACAATTTTCCAATTTACTTCTATTATTTAATTTGCTTCATTTTCTTGTTATTCTTTGCTGAAAGGTTTATCTAGGTAAAATCAGGAGCAGCAAATAACCTAGGTTATAGCAGCTAATTGGTGGCTGCATATATATACCGATTGTCATTGCCTCACCCATGTGTTCAGTTAGAAACCAGTAGTGCATTGCTGCTCCTTCAACAAATGATACAGAGAGAATGAAACAAATTTGATAATAGAAGTAAATTGGAAAGTTGTTTAAAATTGCATGTTCTACCTAAATCATGAAAGAAAAATTGTTGGTTTCCTGTCCCTTTAAGTACATCATATATTGCTTTCAGTTGAAAATTATGCACAGTTGAAGTCTTTGGCTCCCTAAATATCTGGAGAATTCTCCAAAAAGACACCTTGCTTAAAGTAAATCTACGTCACTAACATCTGAACACTTTTATGCTAAACTCCAATCAGTTCCTTTGAATAATATATAAATGGGGATGTTGTCTCACTAGACAGAATCTGGAAGGTTAATGAACTGAGGCCAGAAAAACGTATTGACATTTACAGGGACAGGAAAAAGTCAAAAACAGATATCCATGATTCAGCTAGTATTAAATAACTTTCCAATTTACTTCTATTATCAAATTTGCTTCGATCTCTTTGTATCTTTTGTTAAACCTAAGTAGGTAGATAAGAGTATTGGAGTGTGCATTGCTATAAATGTTACTACCACATGGTTAAGGACACGTGCATGCTCCTGAGCTAACCTAGGACAAAGAACTAAGCAAAATGAATAATAGCAGAAAGTTGTTAAAATCTCATGGAATATTTGCAATCCATTTAAAGGGACATGATGCCCAAATATTGAAGCACTTGAAAGTGATGCAGCATAACTGTAACTGCACTACTGGGAGCTAGCTGAACACTTCAGGGGAGCTAATGACAGGAGGAATATATGGGTAGCCACCGATCTCCAGCTAGCTCCCAGTAGTGCATTTCTGCTACTGAGGCTACTTACATATGCTTTTCAGCAAAAGATATCAAGAGAACATAGTGACTTTGTCAATATAAGTAAATTGAAAAAAACTTCTTAGAATTGCTTGTTCTACGTGAACTATGAAAGTTTATTTTTCATTTTTGTGTCTGGACTAAATCTTTTGCTTTTTTTTTCTTTCAAATCTCTTTTCCTTGCATATAATATGATCCCAATAAGACACACGGCAGAGTTTATTGTGACATCATTTCAATTTGTATGACAGTAGTAATACTGTGTTTCAATTTTGATGGCTTTGAAAAGCAAGGAGAAATGATAAGCACATAGCCCTAAGAATGGTTATTTCTTTGCAAGCTGTAATTCTACTTCACTCTGCAAACAAAAAGTGCCAACGCTTCTCTATTCATGCAGTAACGCATTGTACAAGCAACTTGCACATACTTTTTGCTTTGGTTCTTTATAGCAAACTCAAGAGCTGAGGAATCGGATGAAGCATTACTGCAGGATGGAGGAGACAAAAAGGTACATTCAGTTCTGGGCTTGTAATAAAGGGAAAACAATTACAGTATGGTGCTGGGGAATAGGAGATTTTATTTGTAATGATCTATATGGTGATATAAGCTATATTAAAGGGACACTGAACCCAATGGTTTTCTCTCTCTTGGTATCTTTATTTGAAAAGCAAGAATGTAAATTTAGATGCAGGCCCATTTTTAGTGAACAACCTGGGTTGTTCTTGCTGATTGGTGAATATATTCACCCACCAATAAACAAGTGCTGTCCAGAGGTCTGAACCAAAAATTGTCTGGCTCCTTAGCTTAGATGCCTTCTTTTTCAAATAAAGATAGCAAGAGAATGAAGAAAAAATGATAATAGGAGTAAATTAGAAAGTTGCTTAAAATTGTATGCTCTATCTTAATCATGAAAGAAAAAAATTGGGTTCAGTGTCCCTTTAACCTCTTGTCTGTTGCAGAGAGCTGCAGAACATTATTATGATGTATGTTATAGACATTAGAGACAATTAATATATAACAGGTGTAATGAATTCTATTGTTACTTTGCAGAGGCATTTTTATAATGTAGTAATTAGGCAGCTGCCTAGGGAAGCTTCATTGACAAAGTTGCCTGTTTAAGTTTCTCTAAGTAAACCTTCACCTGAAGTGCGGGGTAAATTGTTTTGTCACTCCTCTATATATAGTGGTGGTCAGGGACACCATGACAGTCAGAAAACATACTTAAATGTATGAATTACGCATAAGGTGTGGAAAATATATATGAAGTAAAAAACCAATGAGACCAGGTTAGGGGCAGATGTGTATGTTCATATATATATATTTGTTTGTCTATGTCAGTGTGTGCGTGTGTGGGTGGTGTATGTATGTGTGTATTGTATATGTGTGAGTATGTGTCTTTATGTATGTATATATACATATATCCATATATAAATATAAATATATATATATATATACAC
>NC_069504.1:47403680-47473680 GCF_027579735.1 Bombina bombina | reverse complement strand
GTATTGCTCCAGACTTGATAAAGGAAGGAACTCTTCCGAAAGCTTGTCAACTTATAAATGTATAGTTAGTCCAATAAAAAAGTATCATTGCTCAATGCAATACTCTTGTTATTTTGATATCTATATATATATATGTGTGAGTGTGCGCGCGTCTGTTTTACTGTGTATAGACAGTTTGTGTGTGTGTGTACATGTACATATGTGTGTGTTTTACTGTGTATACACAGTGTTTGTGTGTGTGTGTACATGTACATATGTGTGTGTTTTACTGTGTATACACAGTGTTTGTGTGTGTGTGTACATGTACATATGTGTGTGTTTTTCTGTGTATACACAGTGTGTGTGTGTGTACATGTACATATGTGTGTGTTTTACTGTGTATAAACAGTGTGTGTGTGTGTGTGTACATGTACATATGTGTGTGTTTTACTGTGTATAGACAGTTTGTGTGTGTGTGTACATGTACATATGTGTGTGTTTTACTGTGTATACACAGTGTGTGTGTGTATATGTACATATGTGTGTGTTTTACTGTGTATACACAGTGTTTGTGTGTGTGTGTACATGTACATATGTGTGTGTTTTACTGTGTATACACAGTGTGTGTGTGTACATGTACATATGTGTGTGTTTTTCTGTGTATACACAGTGTGTGTGTGTACATGTACATATGTGTGTGTTTTTCTGTGTATACACAGTGTGTGTGTGTGTACATGTACATATGTGTGTTTTTCTGTGTATACACAGTGTGTGTGTGTGTGTGTACATGTACATATGTGTGTGTTTTACTGTGTATACACAGTGTTTGTGTGTGTGTGTGTGTACATGTACATATGTGTGTTTTTCTGTGTATACACAGTGTTAGATATATATGTGTGTGTGTTTGTTTTAAGGTGTATATACAGACACACACAAATGTATATTAGACCTTTGTTGCAATATTATTACTTATCTGAACCCACATTTGTGTTTCCTCTTGACCTAAAATTAACTGATAATAGAGTTTTAATTAGATCATATCACACACTGTTTTGGAATATTGCCATCGCTTATTAACACGCTGCTCACAGATAGCATCAAGAGAAAAGAGAGAGCGAGTCAGTCTTCACAATAAAAACTAATCTTGTCTCTCATCATTCGAGACTGAAAACATCTGCCTGGTGAACAATGCTGGAGAATAAAGATTACCCAGCTCTCAATGAGCTGCGATGTAATCATTAACTGCAGGAGAATTCAGATCAGACCCTGGCACGTACATCAGGATGCGTTCCCATTTATGATTTGTACATACACCACTGATCATGTACACAGCTTTAATGACAAAAAATACTTTCAACAATAAACATTAATGAAATCTGATTGCATAAAATAAATCATTTTGTGTAACAAAAAAAAAAAGTGTAGTCAAATTTAAAAGATGTCCTGTCTGCTCCCTCTCTCCACCAATGGGATTATTGCAATATATATATTATATAAAAATATTTAGATAAAATGTCACTTTAATGAATGTTCTGTCATTTTATTTTAAAATGAATCCCCTTTTCTTACTAAGCATTAAACACATAGTCAAAGTCATGCTCCTGATACAGAGGGTGAACCAATCTGAATGTACATATGTCCCAATCACAGACCATGGCCTAATCTGGAGCTGCACAAGGGTGTTCCAGTAGACTGAGTTTGATTACCTGATGACTGGATGTGACCCAGATGTTACTGGGGGATTTATTTTGAAGAGAAAGTGGGTAGAGGAAAGTGGGGCACAACTTTAAAAAATGGACCATACCATAAAATGCGGGACAGGTCAGCTTATATAATACACCAATATAACTACTGAAGTTTGTTCTCCTTTACTGTAACACGTCTAACGTATATGGTTCTGGATTTGTGTGTATATCTAGTTGTGGAACGTTTACAAGCATAGGTTGTGCTATATTTGCTGCTTAAACACTGCTCATTGCAGAAGTTTTGACTCCCAAGTTTACCCATTCTTGCGGGACAGTTCCATTCTGCTGTCCCGTTTTTCTCCCTACATTTCCTGTATCGTCTTTCTTCTTTTTTTTTACCCAAATATTCCTGCCACTAGCAATGAAATAGTTAAAAGATGCCAGCGATCACAATTAGCATTACCCAGATGGTCAAACACTTCTTACGCGTTTGCATAATTAAAGCACAGAGTATACTGGCAAGACTAATATAGAACAGATTTGTTCCACATTTTATGGCTTAAGCTGTTTATTTAATCTCATTGAAGTCACAAGGGGCACACAAGGGGTCTGTACATATTCCCTTGTTTCATTCAACTTTGACTTTGCTTTCTGATTTATTTAACCCATTGGCTGCCATTCACCATATGTAAAAGTGCAGAGGGGGCTATGCACTCATATTCCATTTCCTTCACTTCAACTCCAAATCAGCTTCCCAGACTGTATGAGGCAGCACCTTTGTCCAACAGTTCCTAGGCACAGCAAGGAGAGGGATAAGAGAGGGGGGGTTACAAAATAAATAAATGTAAGAATAGATATTGTGCCCCCCCTGCACCCCTGGGCCCTTGATATTTACCTTTGTCAGCGTTTTGCTGACTCAAATGCTATGGTCTGGGACCACCTTATCCTCCAGCAGTGAAGGTGTTAGTCCTCTTATGTATTTTAAGCTAGAGATGAATTCAACAGAACTATAAATTGCTTTTATTTGTTGCCTCCAACCTAAAAGGACATACTTGTAAAAAGCTAACTAGAAAATATCACAAGAACATCTCTGTGTAAACAAGGAAGATATTTTACCGCTAAATCTCCTCTTTAGCGACATCTCGATGTAAAGAGACTTTCAGCAGCCAATCAGGATGTCAGTCCCAGGAGCGTGCATCTGGCATGTGCTGCACAGTTACTTTATTTCCCTCCTCAGTTTAAGGAAGTTTACTATGAAATCTCGCAAGATTAAGGGGAAATCCCATGAGATCACAGTAAAGTGGGAGTGCAGCATTGATATAGCTAATAAGCTGGGGGGTTAGCCATGAAGTGGACAGTAGAAACAGATCATAGGCAATTTCTCTGGTGACCTTAAAGGGACACTGAACCCAAATTTCTTCTTTCGTGATTCAGATAGAGCATGTAATTTTAAGCAACTTTCTAATTTACTCCTATTATCAATTTCTCTTCATTCTCTTGCTATCTTTATTTGAAAAAGAAGGCATCTAAGCTTTTTTTCTTGGTTCAGAACTCTGGACAGCACTTTTGTATTGGTCGATAAATGTATCCACCAATCAGCAAGGACAACCCAGGTTGTTCACCAAAAATGGGCCGGCATCTAAACTTACATTCTTGCATTTCAAATAAAGATACCAAGAGAATAAAGAAAATTTGATAATAGGAGTAAATTAGAAAGTTGCTTATAATTTCATGCTCTATCTGAATCATGAAAGAAAAAATGTAGGTTCAGTGTCCCTTTAAGTAATTCTGAGGTAAAATATCTTCATGTTTTACATACAGATGCTCATGTAATATTTTTGTCATATTTTTACAGTTATGCAGCATCACTTTCAAGTTATTTAGCCTATGGGTAAAGTGATCTTAAAGGGATAATCTAATCAAAATTAATTTTCATGATTAAGCTAGAGCAGCAATTTTAACTTCTAATTTAGTCCTATTATCATTTTTTCTTCATTCTCTTGGTATCTTTATTTAAAAAAAACAAAAATGTAAGCTTAGGAGCTGGTCCATTTTATCTTGTTTCTTTTTTTGTTATCTTCCTGCAGTTGTTTTCATAGCCAAACACTCACTTATCTCCCTTATTTGGAGAAGCCAATCCTATCTTGAGTTTATAGACAATATGGGGCCCATTTATCAAAGGGCTTGCGGACCTGATCCGATACTGCGGATCAGGTCCGCAAACCCTTGCTAAATGCGGAGAGCAATACGCTCTCCGCATTTAACATTGCACCAGCAGCTCACAAGAGCTGCTGGTGCAACGCCGCCCCCTGCTGACTCGCAGCCAATTGGCCACCAGCAGGGAGGTGTCAATCAACCCGATCGTATTCGATCGGGTTGATTTCTGGTGATTCCTGTCCGTCTGCTCAGAGCAGGCGGACAGGGTTATGAAGCAGTGGTCTTTAGACCACTGCTTCATAAATTGTGTTTCTGGCGAGTCTGAAGACTCGCCAGAAACACGGCCCTTCAAGCTCCGTACGAAGCTTGATAAATGGGCCTGTAAGACTCAGTCATATTTCTACTATCAAGTGCTTTGCTAAATCCATTTAGGGAGAGAAGTCTGCAGTATGCTTTTCCAGGTATGAAAATTAAAAAAGCCACACATTTTTTTTAGAGCTGAATCACATGAAAAGTGGGCAAAACAAATAATATTACAAACTATTTTTACTGCTCATATCTAACCATTTTATATTGAAATCTAAAGGTGTTTACTGTCTCTTTAACTACATTCCTTAAACTAACAAAATTCCTAGACTCACCGCACGATTGCCCAAAACTTCACCTTCAATCCTTAACCTTAAACATACACTTATTTTAGAATTAAAACTATTGCCTGCTACATTCCTGCAATGTGATGTCATGTAGGGGATATCACAAAATACAGCAGATTGCCACAACAATATATTTTATGTTTTCAAGGACAAAGAGGCTACAATAATCTCTTCTACATATAGTTAATTGTAATTGTTTAAGAAACCATAGGAGAGAGGTAATGGCAGAGAAATGTTGGCAAGTATATTATTAAGAGGAACACTCTTCTGATGCTAAGTGTGATGTTCATTTCTAACAGCAGAAGACGACTTCATCATTTTAACACTTCTTTTTGGCTGGCTGACAAAATGTCAAAATTCTCCAGTTTTGCTAATGTGCACATATCCAATTCCAGGCTTTGGATCATTAAGCTACAAAATCTTTCTGGTGTGGAGCCCACACTCTGCAATATGCAGAGCACTGTGAACTGTCTGAAATGGTTTATAGGAAAGAGACATATTGGGACATAACGTATAATAGTGCTAGTTTAGAATTGAGCTACTGTGTTATGTGTTTAGGAGTTAAACACATAAGGCTCGATTAAATAAAGGGATAGTATAGCCAAAATTAAACTTTCATGATTCAGATAGGGCAGCAATTTTAAGCAACTTTCTAATTTACTCTAATTATCATTTTTTCTTCATTTTCTTGGTATCTTTATTTTAAAAAGCTGGAATGTAGCAGGCACATTTTTGGTTCAGCACCTGGGTAGCGATTGCTGATTGGTGGCTAAATGTAGCCATCCAATCAGCAAGCGCTACCCAGGTGCTGGGTAGCGCTTGCTCAGCTAAACATTCTCATCAGCCATATTCAGCTCATTAGGCGCAGTGTACTGGAGAAATTTTTAACAATACATTAAATCCTTTATCTCTGGTTAAACACATAAGGGGTGCAGAAGAGCAATCCTAAAATGCCCAAGCACATTACAGCAATATTCAACTGCAATCATTCAAATGACAACACAACAACAACACTCAGTGCTGCCATACTTAACAAATACTAATAAGTTTATATGCAGTAGAAGTGCTTTGAATCAGTAGCCTAAACTAGTCCAATCTTTTTCAAATGAGAGGCTGCAACGGAATTTATATTGGGATATCGTATGCCAATAGAAATGGCAGAATTGTCTTCATTATAGATGAGAAGGTACAGTGCTAGCAGGGCAGCAGTTTTGGTTCAATGTTGCAGCATGTTCTGATACTTCAATGAATATCATTAGTTTTATACATCAGGTGATTGATGATGTCAGTGATGATGTCATGATAGTGTCATCTGTGATGTCAGATAATCAGTAAAAACACTCAACTACCGGCTCCCAACATTGCAAATTAAATAAATGCAGGACATAGGGGGATCATATTAGACAAGCATACTGGTCATCTGAATGTGAAGTTTTATTGATCTGTTCAATATTTGGTCATTAGCCAACATAAAGGACAGCAGGACAATAAAGCTGCCCTTTAAATTTTAGATCATTTACCAAACTTTGACATGATTGGAAAGAATGTATTTATGTTTTATGTTATCCTTGACAAAGCCCAGAGGGTACAGAATTAAAGGGACAGTCTAGGCCAAAATAAACTTTCATGATTCAGATAGAGCATGTAATTTTAAACAATTTTCAAATTTACTTTCATCACCAATTTTGCTTTGTTCTCTTGGTATTCTTAGTTGAAAGCTTAATCTTGGAGTTTCATATGCTAATTTCTTAGACCTTGAAGGCCACCTCTTTTCAGAATGCATTTGAACAGTTTTTCACCACTAGAGGGTGTTAGTTCACATATTTCATATAGATAACACTGTGCTTGTGCACGTGAAGTTATCTGGGAGCAGGCAGTGATTGGCTAAACTGCAAGTCTGTCAAAAGAACTGAAGTAAAGGGGCAGTTTGCAGAGGCTTAGATACAAGATAATCACAGAGGTTAAAAGTATATTATTATAACTGAGTTGGTTATGCAAAACTGGGGAATGGGTAATAAAGGGATTATCTATCTTTTAAAACAATACAAATTCTGGTGTAGACTGTCCCTTTAAGGTTCAAAACTCCCAAGCTTTCAAAGGAACAAGGGAATCTCTTTATATTAACAAAAACAAATTAGATTGAATCTCTGTAAATGTAGTGTAAATGAGAAGTAAGCACTCTTGTTATGTAAGCCATACACTGATTCTTGTCATAGCATACATGGGAAGCGCTGGCATTGTCACTAACCAGCCATGACACCAGCTTTTTGTAGCCATTTCAGTAGCTAAAGAACATGGAGTAGCCCATGTCTTATTTCCCCATCAATATGGCCAGGATAGAAACAGCCTCAGAAATTCCCGACAGTTGCCATAACAACCGACACTATCGCAGAAGCATTTTAATGTAAAAGCATTTAAAAAAAAGTTGTGTTATGCTAGTGCGGTTTACAGCCTTTTAATTAGTAATATTAATTACATCACCTGAGCATAATGATACCAATTATAAAATGGTAAACATTACTAAGTGTCTTATGAATAGCAAAATTATCCATAAACGTTCATGCACAATCAAACTTAAAAACACATTATTACTTGAAGCATGAGGCATTCGCCCGTCTTCAATCCGTCTTAAAATGGCCAATTATGAGGAATAAATGTTTACAGACAGGAAGCTACGCTCTCCAGCTCATTACTTAGTTACTTTAGAATTCAGTAACTCGTTCCTCTTCTCCCATCAAAGAAAATAAAGATATATTTATGTTATATGTCTGCATTTCTCCCACATAATTAACATCACATCCTAGCTGGTTATGCTATAGCACAAATGTACCAAACAAGCTAATGCTATGACCATAAGAAAAACACTGTATTCATATTACCATTTAGCGACTGAAGAATGCTGGAACCATTAAGTTATAGACTTAGTACCTACATCAAATATACTAGCATAGATCCCCTTTATATATAACATTATTTATGCAAATGCACTAAGATTAATTGGACAGTTTAAAGGTGCACAATACAAAATATAATTGCTAATAAACGTGCTGATTACTATCTTGCACTTGTTTTTAGCAGATAATGATTTCTGAACATCAGCCTGTGTTCTCAGTGTGTTTTTTCAGAAAGCACAATCCTTAAAGTGGTTGGTGAAATGCTAGGATGTACCAATGCAACAAATAAAGGGGACTTTCAGTCATGATGTATAAAATACTTTATGCTGAAAGTTCCTTTATTTGTCAGTAGCATTCGTCGTGTGCCTCAGGCCGCCCACAGCAGAACTTTATTTATCACAGAGGTTATTTTAGCCAGTAGCCTGCTAGCTATCCGGCATAATGCCAGCTGGCCCGCATGGCTATTGGCTAAAATCACCTCAGTGATAAATAGCATTATGTAATTTGAAATAGCTAACTGAAAAATATTAAACATTCACTGCTAAACTGTTATACAAGAAAACAGCTAACTGGACAAGAAGAAAGCTGTAGGTGGAGGTTGGTGGTTGCTAACAAACTATGGTTATTTAAAAGTTTAATGTACTTCTTACAAGCTTATAGATGTGGAACCTGTTGAAAGATGCTTGTCTGGTATGTAACAATAAGTAATAAAGAAAAAGTATTAGATCTAGACTTTCCCTATAAGTATGTAAGCTTCATATTTGTTCTTGGCAATCCTGAACCCATTAAACGAATAATAAATGCTTTTAAAAACAAAACTTTATTGTGCTGCTGCTTGCTTGTAGCTGTAGCACTACCTATAACTTTAAGTTACATATGTTGTTCAGCTGTTCCACTAATGAACTGAAGACTCCCTCTACAGGAAATAGCAGTTGAACAAATATTTGTTCACAAACTTTTTCTGATGACCCATGGCTAAAAAATTTTTATTTTTTTGTGGGGAACAATTTGTGCAAAAAAAACTTTTTTGTCAGTGTACATGTCTAGTACTTAATATGCTACAGCTTTCTCTGAAAGTAGGGTTAATGTGTTTTTGCCCTCTAACCATATCTATCAATAACACTTTTCCTTCAGAGTGCAAGGGTTGCAATTCTTAACAGCCTTCCCTTCCACATGATGTATATGTATACACTTTGAAAGCAATATAAAAACCATTTATTAATATATATGTTAATGAAAAAAATAAATCAAAAGGCAATATGTGAAGACATACATTATTACACAGAGCAAGCACAGATCGGTTGCAGCAAATATAGACCATTAACCTTCCCGGTCACCGTTTCCGCACAGTTGTGATTCCCAGCGATCGGGCATCCTTGAAGATATCTGAATACATTATGAAGAAATTAATGAAAAGCGATGTAATAAAAAATGCATTAAAACAAAAGCTAATGGTCGAATGTCTTCTCCAAGCAAATGATTCATCTGGGATGTCCATATGAGTTTGCTGAGGCTGCACACCAGCCAGGGTTGACATAATCACTGTCTTGAGTACCAGTCAATACATTAATGGAGGTTATCAGTATAACAGGGAAGAAATGGATTAGAACTTCCTATGGTCTTGCTTGATATTGGAGGTAATATATTATGACAGTATGATGATATACACAAAAAATATTAGCAAAAATTTAAATCACTAGTGTTAAGTTGTCAGTAAATAAAACCTATATGGAATCATGTCCCTTTAATAAAAAAGGATATAATATAATATAAGTCAATATTGCTCTTTTCTGATTGCTAAAGGTAAATTTGATAATAGATGTAAGATAGAAATGTTTTAATTGCACGCTGTATTTGAAATATGAAAACGAAATTGTGACTTACATGTCATGATACATATATAAATTAAAATAATTTTAAGTCTACAAGTGCATTTAATAAAGACATTACAAGTTAGTTAAGAGTTCTGCTTCTCTACAATACACCAAGTCAACTGTGTCTATAGGAAGACTGACTTATATCATCATTATTATGTATACCAGAAAATATTTTAATATATATAAAATAAAAAATATAGAAAATCATGTGTTACAACAACACTTTTAGATAGTATATATTGCTATTTAAAGGGACAGTTTACCCAAAAATGTTCTCTACGGAGTGTATTCAATTGTTTAAAAATTTCTCCTTAGCCTTTATATTGGCATTTGATTTAGCCTGTAGTATCCCTACCTATACTGAACGTTTCTATACCTAGGTATAGGCTATTGAGAAACTATGTAAACACAGACAGCAGAATAAATTACACTCACAGTGGGAGGCGGAAGAGATAAAGCGATAAAATGTTCATAAGAAAGGGAAGCATTTGAGTGATGAGATAACGAGATCTGATCTGTCAGCAAGCCTAGCATATTTTGATGGCTGAAGTAGACCTCCTTAACAGGCCAGATTTTAAGGATATCTAAACTAGAACACAGGTGAAATAATCAGCTAATTAGTAAACATGGTTATTTTACCTGCTCTTACTCAAAGTAATCCTGAAAAACTGGCTAGTTAGGGAGGCCTGTGGACAAGTTTGAAAACCACTGCTATAGTATGTAGGTGTAGGTGATCCACCCTACAGGATAGAGGAAGAAAAAGACAAATACAAGTGTAAACTGGGCCAGGCATACAATTGCATTTCAGGGATAAATTCTAGAATTCTATTTAATTAGTGTTGGAAACATTTTATTCATTAAGGGCTTGATTATAAGTGGAGCATATCACTTCCGCAAAAGTAATATTTGCGCTTCACTTAGTAATAACAGCACACGCAAATGTGCACTGATATTACATGTTAGGTGCAATGCGAACGCAACCTCATACACATGCTGTTTTTTTTTTTTTAAATGCTACTTTTTTTTTTAATAAAAAAAATTAATATTCTTTATTTTGGGGCCAATTTATGTTTTTTTTAAAAAATTAACCAGAGGTCTGACCTTTAGTTAATTTTCTGAGTGCTAATTGCTACTGTTAGCGTGCGATGGCAATAATCAGCCACTTGTAATAGCTGGTTATTTATTGCACGCCCAGACTGTAATAAGTGAAGATTAGATAGGCTAATATACAGTGAGATATTATAACAGACTGTAATAAGTGAAGACTAGATTGGCTAATATACGGTGAGATATTATAACAGACTGTAATAAGTGAAGATTAGATAGGCTGATATACGGTGAGATATTATAACAGACTGTAATAAGTGAAGATTAGATAGGCTAATATACAGTGAGATATTATAACAGACTGTAATAAGTGAAGATTAGATAGGCTAATATATGGTGAGATATTATAACAGACTGTAATAAGTGAAGACTAGATTGGCTAATATACAGTGAGATATTATAACAGACTGTAATAAGTGAAGATTAGATAGGCTAATATATGGTGAGATATTATAACAGACTGTAATAAGTGAAGATTAGATAGGCTAATATATGGTGAGATATTATAACAGTCTGTAATAAGTGAAGACTAGATAGGCTAATATACAGTGAGATATTATAACAGACTGTAATAAGTGAAGATTAGATAGGCTAATATACGGTGAGATATTATAACAGACTGTAATAAGTGAAGATTAGATAGGCTAATATACAGTGAGATATTATAACAGACTGTAATAAGTGAAGATTAGATAGGCTGATATACGGTGAGATATTATAACAGACTGTAATAAGTGAAGACTAGATAGGCTAATATACGGTGAGATATTATAACAGTCTGTAACAAGTGAAGACTAGATAGGCTAATATATGGTGAGATATTATATCAGTCTGTAATAAGTGAAGACTAGATAGGCTGATATACGGTGAGATATTATAACAGACTGTAATAAGTGAAGATTAGATAGGCTAATATATGGTGAGATATTATAACAGACTGTAATAAGTGAAGATTAGATAGGCTGATATACGGTGAGATATTATAACAGACTGTAATAAGTGAAGATTAGATAGGATAATATACGGTGAGATATTATAACAGACTGTAATAAGTGAAGATTAGATAGGCTAATATATGGTGAGATATTATAACAGACTGTAATAAGTGAAGATTAGATAGGCTAATATACGGTGAGATATTATAACAGACTGTAATAAGTGAAGACTAGATAGGATAATATACGGTGAGATATTATAACAGACTGTAATAAGTGAAGATTAGATAGGCTGATATACGGTGAGATATTATAACAGACTGTAATAAGTGAAGATTAGATAGGCTAATATATGGTGAGATATTATAACAGACTGTAATAAGTGAAGATTAGATAGGATAATATACGGTGAGATATTATAACAGTCTGTAATAAGTGAAGATTAGATAGGCTAATATACGGTGAGATATTATAACAGACTGTAATAAGTGAAGACTAGATAGGCTAATATATGGTGAGATATTATAACAGACTGTAATAAGTGAAGATTAGATAGGCTAATAAACGGTGAGATATTATAACAGACTGTAATAAGTGAAGATTAGATAGGCTAATATACAGTGAGATATTATAACAGACTGTAATAAGTGAAGATTAGATAGGCTAATATACGGTGAGATATTATAACAGACTGTAAAAAGTGAAGACTAGATAGGCTAATACACAGTGAGATATTATAACAGACTGTAATAAGTGAAGATTAGATAGGCTAATATACAGTGAGATATTATAAGAGACTGTAATAAGTGAAGATTAGATAGGCTAATATACGGTGAGATATTATAACAGACTGTAATAAGTGAAGATTAGATAGGCTAATATACAGTGAGATATTATAACAGACTGTAATAAGTGAAGATTAGATAGGCTAATATACGGTGAGATATTATAACAGACTGTAATAAGTGAAGAATAGATAGGCTAATATACGGTGAGATATTATAACAGACTGTAATAAGTGAAGACTAGATAGGCTAATATACGGTGAGATATTATAACAAACTGTAATAAGTGAAGACTAGATAGGCTAATATACGGTGAGATATTATAACAGACTGTAATAAGTGAAGACTAGATAGGCTAATATACAGTGAGATATTATAACAGACTGTAATAAGTGAAGATTAGATAGGCTAATATACGGTGAGATATTATAACAGACTGTAATAAGTGAAGATTAGATAGGCTAATATACGGTGAGATATTATAACAGACTGTAATAAGTGAAGATTAGATAGGCTAATATACGGTGAGATATTATAACAGAATGTAATAAGTGAAGATTAGATAGGCTAATATATGGTGAGATATTATATCAGTCTGTAATAAGTGAAGACTAGATAGGCTGATATACGGTGAGATATTATAACAGACTGTAATAAGTGAAGATTAGATAGGCTAATATATGGTGAGATATTATAACAGACTGTAATAAGTATAGATTAGATAGGCTGATATACGGTGAGATATTATAACAGACTGTAATAAGTGAAGATTAGATAGGCTAATATACGGTGAGATATTATAACAGACTGTAATAAGTGAAGACTAGATAGGCTGATATACGGTGAGATATTATAACAGACTGTAATAAGTGAAGATTAGATAGGCTAATATACGGTGAGATATTATAACAGACTGTAATAAGTGAAGACTAGATAGGCTGATATACGGTGAGATATTATAACAGACTGTAATAAGTGAAGATTAGATAGGCTAATAAACGGTGAGATATTATAACAGACTGTAATAAGTGAAGACTAGATAGGCTAATATACGGTGAGATATTATAACAAACTGTAATAAGTGAAGATTAGATAGGCTGATATACGGTGAGATATTATAACAGACTGTAATAAGTGAAGATTAGATAGGCTAATATACAGTGAGATATTATAACAGACTGTAATAAGTGAAGACTAGATTGGCTAATATACAGTGAGATATTATAACAGACTGTAATAAGTGAAGATTAGATAGGCTAATATACAGTGAGATATTATAACAGACTGTAATAAGTGAAGACTAGATTGGCTAATATACAGTGAGATATTATAACAGACTGTAATAAGTGAAGATTAGATAGGCTAATATACAGTGAGATATTATAACAGTCTGTAATAAGTGAAGATTAGATAGGCTAATATACAGTGAGATATTATATCAGTCTGTAATAAGTGAAGATTAGATAGGCTAATATACAGTGAGATATTATAACAGACTGTAATAAGTGAAGATTAGATAGGCTGATATACGGTGAGATATTATAACAGACTGTAATAAGTGAAGATTAGATAGGCTAATATATGGTGAGATATTATAACAGACTGTAATAAGTGAAGATTAGATAGGCTAATATACGGTGAGATATTATAACAGACTGTAATAAGTGAAGACTAGATAGGATAATATACGGTGAGATATTATAACAGACTGTAATAAGTGAAGATTAGATAGGCTGATATACGGTGAGATATTATAACAGACTGTAATAAGTGAAGATTAGATAGGCTAATATATGGTGAGATATTATAACAGACTGTAATAAGTGAAGATTAGATAGGCTAATATACGGTGAGATATTATAACAGACTGTAATAAGTGAAGACTAGATAGTATAATATACGGTGAGATATTATAACAGACTGTAATAAGTGAAGATTAGATAGGCTGATATACGGTGAGATATTATAACAGACTGTAATAAGTGAAGATTAGATAGGCTAATATATGGTGAGATATTATAACAGTCTGTAATAAGTGAAGATTAGATAGGCTAATATACGGTGAGATATTATAACAGACTGTAATAAGTGAAGACTAGATAGGATAATATACGGTGAGATATTATAACAGACTGTAATAAGTGAAGATTAGATAGGCTGATATACGGTGAGATATTATAACAGACTGTAATAAGTGAAGATTAGATAGGCTAATATATGGTGAGATATTATAACAGACTGTAATAAGTGAAGATTAGATAGGCTAATATACGGTGAGATATTATAACAGACTGTAATAAGTGAAGACTAGATAGGATAATATACGGTGAGATATTATAACAGACTGTAATAAGTGAAGATTAGATAGGCTGATATACGGTGAGATATTATAACAGACTGTAATAAGTGAAGATTAGATAGGCTAATATATGGTGAGATATTATAACAGACTGTAATAAGTGAAGATTAGATAGGCTAATATACGGTGAGATATTATAACAGACTGTAATAAGTGAAGACTAGATAGGATAATATACGGTGAGATATTATAACAGACTGTAATAAGTGAAGACTAGATAGGCTAATACACAGTGAGATATTATAACAGACTGTAATAAGTGAAGATTAGATAGGCTAATATACAGTGAGATATTATAAGAGACTGTAATAAGTGAAGATTAGATAGGCTAATATACAGTGAGATATTATAACAGACTGTAATAAGTGAAGATTAGATAGGCTAATATACGGTGAGATATTATAACAGACTGTAATAAGTGAAGAATAGATAGGCTAATATACGGTGAGATATTATAACAGACTGTAATAAGTGAAGACTAGATAGGCTAATATACGGTGAGATATTATAACAAACTGTAATAAGTGAAGACTAGATAGGCTAATATACGGTGAGATATTATAACAGACTGTAATAAGTGAAGATTAGATAGGCTAATATACGGTGAGATATTATAACAGACTGTAATAAGTGAAGATTAGATAGGCTAATATACGGTGAGATATTATAACAGAATGTAATAAGTGAAGATTAGATAGGCTAATATATGGTGAGATATTATATCAGTCTGTAATAAGTGAAGACTAGATAGGCTGATATACGGTGAGATATTATAACAGACTGTAATAAGTGAAGATTAGATAGGCTAATATATGGTGAGATATTATAACAGACTGTAATAAGTATAGATTAGATAGGCTGATATACGGTGAGATATTATAACAGACTGTAATAAGTGAAGATTAGATAGGATAATATACGGTGAGATATTATAACAGACTGTAATAAGTGAAGACTAGATAGGCTGATATACGGTGAGATATTATAACAGACTGTAATAAGTGAAGATTAGATAGGCTAATATACGGTGAGATATTATAACAGACTGTAATAAGTGAAGACTAGATAGGCTGATATACGGTGAGATAGTATAACAGACTGTAATAAGTGAAGATTAGATAGGCTAATAAACGGTGAGATATTATAACAGACTGTAATAAGTGAAGACTAGATAGGCTAATATACGGTGAGATATTATAACAAACTGTAATAAGTGAAGATTAGATAGGCTGATATACGGTGAGATATTATAACAGACTGTAATAAGTGAAGATTAGATAGGCTAATATACAGTGAGATATTATAACAGACTGTAATAAGTGAAGACTAGATTGGCTAATATACAGTGAGATATTATAACAGACTGTAATAAGTGAAGATTAGATAGGCTAATATACAGTGAGATATTATAACAGACTGTAATAAGTGAAGACTAGATTGGCTAATATACAGTGAGATATTATAACAGACTGTAATAAGTGAAGATTAGATAGGCTAATATACGGTGAGATATTATAACAGACTGTAATAAGTGAAGATTAGATAGGCTAATATATGGTGAGATATTATAACAGACTGTAATAAGTGAAGACTAGATAGGCTAATATATGGTGAGATATTATAACAGTCTGTAATAAGTGAAGATTAGATAGGCTAATATACAGTGAGATATTATATCAGTCTGTAATAAGTGAAGATTAGATAGGCTAATATACAGTGAGATATTATAACAGACTGTAATAAGTGAAGATTAGATAGGCTAATATACGGTGAGATATTATAACAGACTGTAATAAGTGAAGATTAGATAGGCTAATATATGGTGAGATATTATAACAGACTGTAATAAGTGAAGATTAGATAGGCTAATATACGGTGAGATATTATAACAGACTGTAATAAGTGAAGACTAGATAGGATAATATACGGTGAGATATTATAACAGACTGTAATAAGTGAAGATTAGATAGGCTGATATACGGTGAGATATTATAACAGACTGTAATAAGTGAAGATTAGATAGGCTAATATATGGTGAGATATTATAACAGACTGTAATAAGTGAAGATTAGATAGGCTAATATACGGTGAGATATTATAACAGACTGTAATAAGTGAAGACTAGATAGGATAATATACGGTGAGATATTATAACAGACTGTAATAAGTGAAGACTAGATAGGCTAATACACAGTGAGATATTATAACAGACTGTAATAAGTGAAGATTAGATAGGCTAATATACAGTGAGATATTATAAGAGACTGTAATAAGTGAAGATTAGATAGGCTAATATACGGTGAGATATTATAACAGACTGTAATAAGTGAAGATTAGATAGGCTAATATACAGTGAGATATTATAACAGACTGTAATAAGTGAAGATTAGATAGGCTAATATACGGTGAGATATTATAACAGACTGTAATAAGTGAAGAATAGATAGGCTAATATACGGTGAGATATTATAACAAACAGACTGTAATAAGTGAAGACTAGATAGGCTAATATACGGTGAGATATTATAACAAACTGTAATAAGTGAAGACTAGATAGGCTAATATACGGTGAGATATTATAACAGACTGTAATAAGTGAAGACTAGATAGGCTAATATACAGTGAGATATTATAACAGACTGTAATAAGTGAAGATTAGATAGGCTAATATACGGTGAGATATTATAACAGACTGTAATAAGTGAAGATTAGATAGGCTAATATACGGTGAGATATTATAACAGACTGTAATAAGTGAAGATTAGATAGGCTAATATACGGTGAGATATTATAACAGAATGTAATAAGTGAAGATTAGATAGGCTAATATATGGTGAGATATTATATCAGTCTGTAATAAGTGAAGACTAGATAGGCTGATATACGGTGAGATATTATAACAGACTGTAATAAGTGAAGATTAGATAGGCTAATATATGGTGAGATATTATAACAGACTGTAATAAGTATAGATTAGATAGGCTGATATACGGTGAGATATTATAACAGACTGTAATAAGTGAAGATTAGATAGGATAATATACGGTGAGATATTATAACAGACTGTAATAAGTGAAGACTAGATAGGCTGATATACGGTGAGATATTATAACAGACTGTAATAAGTGAAGATTAGATAGGCTAATATACGGTGAGATATTATAACAGACTGTAATAAGTGAAGACTAGATAGGCTGATATACGGTGAGATATTATAACAGACTGTAATAAGTGAAGATTAGATAGGCTAATAAACGGTGAGATATTATAACAGACTGTAATAAGTGAAGACTAGATAGGCTAATATACGGTGAGATATTATAACAAACTGTAATAAGTGAAGATTAGATAGGCTAATATACAGTGAGATATTATAACAGACTGTAATAAGTGAAGACTAGATTGGCTAATATACAGTGAGATATTATAACAGACTGTAATAAGTGAAGATTAGATAGGCTAATATACAGTGAGATATTATAACAGACTGTAAAAAGTGAAGATTAGATAGGCTAATATACGGTGAGATATTATAACAGACTGTAATAAGTGAAGATTAGATAGGCTAATATATGGTGAGATATTATAACAGACTGTAATAAGTGAAGACTAGATAGGCTAATATATGGTGAGATATTATAACAGTCTGTAATAAGTGAAGATTAGATAGGCTAATATACAGTGAGATATTATATCAGTCTGTAATAAGTGAAGATTAGATAGGCTAATATACAGTGAGATATTATAACAGACTGTAATAAGTGAAGATTAGATAGGCTGATATACGGTGAGATATTATAACAGACTGTAATAAGTGAAGATTAGATAGGCTAATATATGGTGAGATATTATAACAGACTGTAATAAGTGAAGATTAGATAGGCTAATATACGGTGAGATATTATAACAGACTGTAATAAGTGAAGACTAGATAGTATAATATACGGTGAGATATTATAACAGACTGTAATAAGTGAAGATTAGATAGGCTGATATACGGTGAGATATTATAACAGACTGTAATAAGTGAAGATTAGATAGGCTAATATATGGTGAGATATTATAACAGACTGTAATAAGTGAAGATTAGATAGGATAATATACGGTGAGATATTATAACAGTCTGTAATAAGTGAAGATTAGATAGGCTAATATACGGTGAGATATTATAACAGACCGTAATAAGTGAAGACTAGATAGGCTAATATATGGTGAGATATTATAACAGACTGTAATAAGTGAAGATTAGATAGGCTAATAAACGGTGAGATATTATAACAGACTGTAATAAGTGAAGATTAGATAGGCTAATATACAGTGAGATATTATAACAGACTGTAATAAGTGAAGATTAGATAGGCTAATATACGGTGAGATATTATAACAGACTGTAATAAGTGAAGACAAGATAGGCTAATACACAGTGAGATATTATAACAGACTGTAATAAGTGAAGATTAGATAGGCTAATATACAGTGAGATATTATAAGAGACTGTAATAAGTGAAGATTAGATAGGCTAAAATACGGTGAGATATTATAACAGACTGTAATAAGTGAAGATTAGATAGGCTAATATACAGTGAGATATTATAACAGACTGTAATAAGTGAAGATTAGATAGGCTAATATACGGTGAGATATTATAACAGACTGTAATACGTGAAGACTAGAAAGGCTAATATACGGTGAGATATTATAACAAACAGACTGTAATAAGTGAAGACTAGATAGGCTAATATACGGTGAGATATTATAACAAACTGTAATAAGTGAAGACTAGATAGGCTAATATACGGTGAGATATTATAACAGACTGTAATAAGTGAAGACTAGATAGGCTAATATACAGTGAGATATTATAACAGACTGTAATAAGTGAAGATTAGATAGGCTAATATACGGTGAGATATTATAACAGACTGTAATAAGTGAAGATTAGATAGGCTGATATACGGTGAGATATTATAACAGACTGTAATAAGTGAAGATTAGATAGGCTAATATATGGTGAGATATTATAACAGACTGTAATAAGTGAAGATTAGATAGGCTAATATACGGTGAGATATTATAACAGACTGTAATAAGTGAAGACTAGATAGGCTAATATACAGTGAGATATTATAACAGACTGTAATAAGTGAAGATTAGATAGGCTAATATACGGTGAGATATTATAACAGACTGTAATAAGTGAAGATTAGATAGGCTAATATACGGTGAGATATTATAACAGACTGTAATAAGTGAAGATTAGATAGGCTAATATACGGTGAGATATTATAACAGAATGTAATAAGTGAAGATTAGATAGGCTAATATATGGTGAGATATTATATCAGTCTGTAATAAGTGAAGACTAGATAGGCTGATATACGGTGAGATATTATAACAGACTGTAATAAGTGAAGATTAGATAGGCTAATATATGGTGAGATATTATAACAGACTGTAATAAGTATAGATTAGATAGGCTGATATACGGTGAGATATTATAACAGACTGTAATAAGTGAAGATTAGATAGGATAATATACGGTGAGATATTATAACAGACTGTAATAAGTGAAGACTAGATAGGCTGATATACGGTGAGATATTATAACAGACTGTAATAAGTGAAGATTAGATAGGCTAATATACGGTGAGATATTATAACAGACTGTAATAAGTGAAGACTAGATAGGCTGATATACGGTGAGATATTATAACAGACTGTAATAAGTGAAGATTAGATAGGCTAATAAACGGTGAGATATTATAACAGACTGTAATAAGTGAAGACTAGATAGGCTAATATACGGTGAGATATTATAACAAACTGTAATAAGTGAAGATTAGATAGGCTAATATACAGTGAGATATTATAACAGACTGTAATAAGTGAAGACTAGATTGGCTAATATACAGTGAGATATTATAACAGACTGTAATAAGTGAAGATTAGATAGGCTAATATACAGTGAGATATTATAACAGACTGTAATAAGTGAAGATTAGATAGGCTAATATACGGTGAGATATTATAACAGACTGTAATAAGTGAAGATTAGATAGGCTAATATATGGTGAGATATTATAACAGACTGTAATAAGTGAAGACTAGATAGGCTAATATATGGTGAGATATTATAACAGTCTGTAATAAGTGAAGATTAGATAGGCTAATATACAGTGAGATATTATATCAGTCTGTAATAAGTGAAGATTAGATAGGCTAATATACAGTGAGATATTATAACAGACTGTAATAAGTGAAGATTAGATAGGCTGATATACGGTGAGATATTATAACAGACTGTAATAAGTGAAGATTAGATAGGCTAATATATGGTGAGATATTATAACAGACTGTAATAAGTGAAGATTAGATAGGCTAATATACGGTGAGATATTATAACAGACTGTAATAAGTGAAGACTAGATAGTATAATATACGGTGAGATATTATAACAGACTGTAATAAGTGAAGATTAGATAGGCTGATATACGGTGAGATATTATAACAGACTGTAATAAGTGAAGATTAGATAGGCTAATATATGGTGAGATATTATAACAGACTGTAATAAGTGAAGATTAGATAGGATAATATACGGTGAGATATTATAACAGTCTGTAATAAGTGAAGATTAGATAGGCTAATATACGGTGAGATATTATAACAGACCGTAATAAGTGAAGACTAGATAGGCTAATATATGGTGAGATATTATAACAGACTGTAATAAGTGAAGATTAGATAGGCTAATAAACGGTGAGATATTATAACAGACTGTAATAAGTGAAGATTAGATAGGCTAATATACAGTGAGATATTATAACAGACTGTAATAAGTGAAGATTAGATAGGCTAATATACGGTGAGATATTATAACAGACTGTAATAAGTGAAGACTAGATAGGCTAATACACAGTGAGATATTATAACAGACTGTAATAAGTGAAGATTAGATAGGCTAATATACAGTGAGATATTATAAGAGACTGTAATAAGTGAAGATTAGATAGGCTAAAATACGGTGAGATATTATAACAGACTGTAATAAGTGAAGATTAGATAGGCTAATATACAGTGAGATATTATAACAGACTGTAATAAGTGAAGATTAGATAGGCTAATATACGGTGAGATATTATAACAGACTGTAATACGTGAAGACTAGAAAGGCTAATATACGGTGAGATATTATAACAAACAGACTGTAATAAGTGAAGACTAGATAGGCTAATATACGGTGAGATATTATAACAAACTGTAATAAGTGAAGACTAGATAGGCTAATATACGGTGAGATATTATAACAGACTGTAATAAGTGAAGACTAGATAGGCTAATATACAGTGAGATATTATAACAGACTGTAATAAGTGAAGATTAGATAGGCTAATATACGGTGAGATATTATAACAGACTGTAATAAGTGAAGATTAGATAGGCTGATATACGGTGAGATATTATAACAGACTGTAATAAGTGAAGATTAGATAGGCTAATATATGGTGAGATATTATAACAGACTGTAATAAGTGAAGATTAGATAGGCTAATATACGGTGAGATATTATAACAGACTGTAATAAGTGAAGACTAGATAGGATAATATACGGTGAGATATTATAACAGACTGTAATAAGTGAAGACTAGATAGGCTAATACACAGTGAGATATTATAACAGACTGTAATAAGTGAAGATTAGATAGGCTAATATACAGTGAGATATTATAAGAGACTGTAATAAGTGAAGATTAGATAGGCTAATATACGGTGAGATATTATAACAGACTGTAATAAGTGAAGATTAGATAGGCTAATATACAGTGAGATATTATAACAGACTGTAATAAGTGAAGATTAGATAGGCTAATATACGGTGAGATATTATAACAGACTGTAATAAGTGAAGAATAGATAGGCTAATATACGGTGAGATATTATAACAAACAGACTGTAATAAGTGAAGACTAGATAGGCTAATATACGGTGAGATATTATAACAAACTGTAATAAGTGAAGACTAGATAGGCTAATATACGGTGAGATATTATAACAGACTGTAATAAGTGAAGACTAGATAGGCTAATATACAGTGAGATATTATAACAGACTGTAATAAGTGAAGATTAGATAGGCTAATATACGGTGAGATATTATAACAGACTGTAATAAGTGAAGATTAGATAGGCTAATATACGGTGAGATATTATAACAGACTGTAATAAGTGAAGATTAGATAGGCTAATATACGGTGAGATATTATAACAGAATGTAATAAGTGAAGATTAGATAGGCTAATATATGGTGAGATATTATATCAGTCTGTAATAAGTGAAGACTAGATAGGCTGATATACGGTGAGATATTATAACAGACTGTAATAAGTGAAGATTAGATAGGCTAATATATGGTGAGATATTATAACAGACTGTAATAAGTATAGATTAGATAGGCTGATATACGGTGAGATATTATAACAGACTGTAATAAGTGAAGATTAGATAGGATAATATACGGTGAGATATTATAACAGACTGTAATAAGTGAAGACTAGATAGGCTGATATACGGTGAGATATTATAACAGACTGTAATAAGTGAAGATTAGATAGGCTAATATACGGTGAGATATTATAACAGACTGTAATAAGTGAAGACTAGATAGGCTGATATACGGTGAGATATTATAACAGACTGTAATAAGTGAAGATTAGATAGGCTAATAAACGGTGAGATATTATAACAGACTGTAATAAGTGAAGACTAGATAGGCTAATATACGGTGAGATATTATAACAAACTGTAATAAGTGAAGATTAGATAGGCTGATATACGGTGAGATATTATAACAGACTGTAATAAGTGAAGATTAGATAGGCTAATATACAGTGAGATATTATAACAGACTGTAATAAGTGAAGACTAGATTGGCTAATATACAGTGAGATATTATAACAGACTGTAATAAGTGAAGATTAGATAGGCTAATATACAGTGAGATATTATAACAGACTGTAAAAAGTGAAGATTAGATAGGCTAATATACGGTGAGATATTATAACAGACTGTAATAAGTGAAGATTAGATAGGCTAATATATGGTGAGATATTATAACAGACTGTAATAAGTGAAGACTAGATAGGCTAATATATGGTGAGATATTATAACAGTCTGTAATAAGTGAAGATTAGATAGGCTAATATACAGTGAGATATTATATCAGTCTGTAATAAGTGAAGATTAGATAGGCTAATATACAGTGAGATATTATAACAGACTGTAATAAGTGAAGATTAGATAGGCTGATATACGGTGAGATATTATAACAGACTGTAATAAGTGAAGATTAGATAGGCTAATATATGGTGAGATATTATAACAGACTGTAATAAGTGAAGATTAGATAGGCTAATATACGGTGAGATATTATAACAGACTGTAATAAGTGAAGACTAGATAGTATAATATACGGTGAGATATTATAACAGACTGTAATAAGTGAAGATTAGATAGGCTAATATATGGTGAGATATTATAACAGACTGTAATAAGTGAAGATTAGATAGGATAATATACGGTGAGATATTATAACAGTCTGTAATAAGTGAAGATTAGATAGGCTAATATACGGTGAGATATTATAACAGACTGTAATAAGTGAAGACTAGATAGGCTAATATATGGTGAGATATTATAACAGACTGTAATAAGTGAAGATTAGATAGGCTAATAAACGGTGAGATATTATAACAGACTGTAATAAGTGAAGATTAGATAGGCTAATATACAGTGAGATATTATAACAGACTGTAATAAGTGAAGATTAGATAGGCTAATATACGGTGAGATATTATAACAGACTGTAATAAGTGAAGACTAGATAGGCTAATACACAGTGAGATATTATAACAGACTGTAATAAGTGAAGATTAGATAGGCTAATATACAGTGAGATATTATAAGAGACTGTAATAAGTGAAGATTAGATAGGCTAAAATACGGTGAGATATTATAACAGACTGTAATAAGTGAAGATTAGATAGGCTAATATACAGTGAGATATTATAACAGACTGTAATAAGTGAAGATTAGATAGGCTAATATACGGTGAGATATTATAACAGACTGTAATACGTGAAGACTAGAAAGGCTAATATACGGTGAGATATTATAACAAACAGACTGTAATAAGTGAAGACTAGATAGGCTAATATACGGTGAGATATTATAACAAACTGTAATAAGTGAAGACTAGATAGGCTAATATACGGTGAGATATTATAACAGACTGTAATAAGTGAAGACTAGATAGGCTAATATACAGTGAGATATTATAACAGACTGTAATAAGTGAAGATTAGATAGGCTAATATACGGTGAGATATTATAACAGACTGTAATAAGTGAAGATTAGATAGGCTAATATACGGTGAGATATTATAACAGAATGTAATAAGTGAAGATTAGATAGGCTAATATACAGTGAGATATTATAACAGAATGTAATAAGTGAAGATTAGATAGGCTAATATACAGTGAGATATTATAACAAACTGTAATAAGTGAAGATTAGATAGGCTAATATACGGTGAGATATTATAACAGACTGTAATAAGTGAAGACTAGATAGGCTAATATACAGTGAGATATTATAACAGACTGTAATAAGTGAAGATTAGATAGGCTGATATATGGTGAGATATTATAACAGACTGTAATAAGTGAAGACTAGATAGGCTAATATACAGTGAGATATTATAACAGAATGTAATAAGTGAAGATTAGATAGGCTAATATACAGTGAGATATTATAACAAACTGTAATAAGTGAAGATTAGATAGGCTAATATACGGTGAGATATTATAAGAGACTGTAATAAGTGAAGATTAGATAGGCTAATATACAGTGAGATATTATAAGAGACTGTAATAAGTGAAGATTAGATAGGCTAATATACGGTGAGATATTATAACAGACTGTAATAAGTGAAGATTAGATAGGCTAATATACAGTGAGATATTATAACAGACTGTAATAAGTGAAGATTAGATAGGCTAATATATGGTGAGATATTATAACACACTGTAATAAGTGAAGATTAGATAGGCTAATATACGGTGAGATATTATAACAGTCTGTAATAAGTGAAGATTAGATAGGCTAATATACAGTGAGATATTATAACAGACTGTAATATGTGAAGATTAGATAGGCTAATATACGGTGAGATATTATAACAGTCTGTAATAAGTGAAGATTAGATAGGCTAATATACGGTGAGATATTATAACAGTCTGTAATAAGTGAAGATTAGATAGGCTAATATACGGTGAGATATTATAACAGACTGTAATAAGTGAAGATTAGATAGGCTAATATACAGTGAGATATTATAACAGACTGTAATAAGTGAAGATTAGATAGGCTAATATATGGTGAGATATTATAACACACTGTAATAAGTGAAGATTAGATAGGCTAATATACGGTGAGATATTATAACAGTCTGTAATAAGTGAAGATTAGATAGGCTAATATACGGTGAGATATTATAACAGACTGTAATAAGTGAAGACTAGATAGGCTAATATATGGTGAGATATTATAACAGACTGTAATAAGTGAAGATTAGATAGGCTAATACACAGTGAGATATTATAACAGACTGTAATAAGTGAAGATTAGATAGGCTAATATACAGTGAGATATTATAAGAGACTGTAATAAGTGAAGATTAGATAGGCTAATATACGGTGAGATATTATAACAGACTGTAATAAGTGAAGATTAGATAGGCTAATATACAGTAAGATATTATAACAGACTGTAATAAGTGAAGATTAGATAGGCTAATATACGGTGAGATATTATAACAGACTGTAATAAGTGAAGAATAGATAGGCTAATATACGGTGAGATATTATAACAAACAGACTGTAATAAGTGAAGACTAGATAGGCTAATATACGGTGAGATATTATAACAAACTGTAATAAGTGAAGACTAGATAGGCTAATATACGGTTAGATATTATAACAGACTGTAATAAGTGAAGACTAGATAGGCTAATATACAGTGAGATATTATAACAGACTGTAATAAGTGAAGATTAGATAGGCTAATATACAGTGAGATATTATAACAGACTGTAATAAGTGAAGATTAGATAGGCTAATATACGGTGAGATATTATAACAGACTGTAATAAGTGAAGATTAGATAGGCTAATATACGGTGAGATATTATAACAGAATGTAATAAGTGAAGATTAGATAGGCTAATATATGGTGAGATATTATATCAGTCTGTAATAAGTGAAGACTAGATAGGCTGATATACGGTGAGATATTATAACAGACTGTAATAAGTGAAGATTAGATAGGCTAATATATGGTGAGATATTATAACAGACTGTAATAAGTATAGATTAGATAGGCTGATATACGGTGAGATATTATAACAGACTGTAATAAGTGAAGATTAGATAGGATAATATACGGTGAGATATTATAACAGACTGTAATAAGTGAAGACTAGATAGGCTGATATACGGTGAGATATTATAACAGACTGTAATAAGTGAAGATTAGATAGGCTAATATACGGTGAGATATTATAACAGACTGTAATAAGTGAAGACTAGATAGGCTGATATACGGTGAGATATTATAACAGACTGTAATAAGTGAAGATTAGATAGGCTAATATACAGTGAGATATTATAACAGACTGTAAAAAGTGAAGATTAGATAGGCTAATATACGGTGAGATATTATAACAGACTGTAATAAGTGAAGATTAGATAGGCTAATATATGGTGAGATATTATAACAGTCTGTAATAAGTGAAGATTAGATAGGCTAATATACAGTGAGATATTATATCAGTCTGTAATAAGTGAAGATTAGATAGGCTAATATACAGTGAGATATTATATCAGTCTGTAATAAGTGAAGATTAGATAGGCTAATATACAGTGAGATATTATAACAGACTGTAATAAGTGAAGATTAGATAGGCTGATATACGGTGAGATATTATAACAGACTGTAATAAGTGAAGATTAGATAGGCTAATATATGGTGAGATATTATAACAGACTGTAATAAGTGAAGATTAGATAGGCTAATATACGGTGAGATATTATAACAGACTGTAATAAGTGAAGACTAGATAGGATAATATACGGTGAGATATTATAACAGACTGTAATAAGTGAAGATTAGATAGGCTGATATACGGTGAGATATTATAACAGACTGTAATAAGTGAAGATTAGATAGGCTAATATATGGTGAGATATTATAACAGACTGTAATAAGTGAAGATTAGATAGGATAATATACGGTGAGATATTATAACAGTCTGTAATAAGTGAAGATTAGATAGGCTAATATACGGTGAGATATATTAACAGACTGTAATAAGTGAAGACTAGATAGGCTAATATATGGTGAGATATTATAACAGACTGTAATAAGTGAAGATTAGATAGGCTAATAAACGGTGAGATATTATAACAGACTGTAATAAGTGAAGATTAGATAGGCTAATATACAGTGAGATATTATAACAGACTGTAATAAGTGAAGATTAGATAGGCTAATATACGGTGAGATATTATAACAGACTGTAATAAGTGAAGACTAGATAGGCTAATACACAGTGAGATATTATAACAGACTGTAATAAGTGAAGATTAGATAGGCTAATATACAGTGAGATATTATAAGAGACTGTAATAAGTGAAGATTAGATAGGCTAATATACGGTGAGATATTATAACAGACTGTAATAAGTGAAGATTAGATAGGCTAATATACAGTGAGATATTATAACAGACTGTAATAAGTGAAGATTAGATAGGCTAATATACGGTGAGATATTATAACAGACTGTAATACGTGAAGACTAGATAGGCTAATATACGGTGAGATATTATAACAAACTGTAATAAGTGAAGACTAGAAATGCTAATATACGGTGAGATATTATAACAGACTGTAATAAGTGAAGACTAGATAGGCTAATATACAGTGAGATATTATAACAGACTGTAATAAGTGAAGATTAGATAGGCTAATATACGGTGAGATATTATAACAGACTGTAATAAGTGAAGATTAGATAGGCTAATATACGGTGAGATATTATAACAGAATGTAATAAGTGAAGATTAGATAGGCTAATATACAGTGAGATATTATAACAGAATGTAATAAGTGAAGATTAGATAGGCTAATATACAGTGAGATATTATAACAAACTGTAATAAGTGAAGATTAGATAGGCTAATATACGGTGAGATATTATAACAGACTGTAATAAGTGAAGACTAGATAGGCTAATATACAGTGAGATATTATAACAGACTGTAATAAGTGAAGATTAGATAGGCTGATATATGGTGAGATATTATAACAGACTGTAATAAGTGAAGACTAGATAGGCTAATATACAGTGAGATATTATAACAGAATGTAATAAGTGAAGATTAGATAGGCTAATATACAGTGAGATATTATAACAAACTGTAATAAGTGAAGATTAGATAGGCTAATATACGGTGAGATATTATAAGAGACTGTAATAAGTGAAGATTAGATAGGCTAATATACAGTGAGACATTATAAGAGACTGTAATAAGTGAAGATTAGATAGACTAATATACGGTGAGATATTATAACAGACTGTAATAAGTGAAGATTAGATAGGCTAATATACAGTGAGATATTATAACAGACTGTAATAAGTGAAGATTAGATAGGCTAATATATGGTGAGATATTATAACACACTGTAATAAGTGAAGATTAGATAGGCTAATATACGGTGAGATATTATAACAGTCTGTAATAAGTGAAGATTAGATAGGCTAATATACGGTGAGATATTATAACAGTCTGTAATAAGTGAAGATTAGATAGGCTAATATACGGTGAGATATTATAACAGACTGTAATAAGTGAAGACTAGATAGGCTAATATACGGTGAGATATTATAACAGACTGTAATAAGTGAAGACTAGATTGGCTAATATACAGTGAGATATTATAACAGACTGTAATAAGTGAAGATTAGATAGGCTGATATACGGTTAGATATTATAACAGACTGTAATAAGTGAAGACTAGATAGGCTAATATACGGTGAGATATTATAACAGACTGTAATAAGTGAAGACTAGATAGGCTAATATACGGTGAGATATTATAACAGACTGTAATAAGTGAAGATTAGATAGGATAATATACAGTGAGATATTATAACAGACTGTAATAAGTGAAGACTAGATTGGCTAATATACAGTGAGATATTATAACAGACTGTAATAAGTGAAGACTAGATAGGATAATATACGGTGAGATATTATAACAGTATGAAATAAGTGAAGATTAGATAGGCTGATATACGGTGAGATATTATAACAGTCTGTAATAAGTGAAGATTAGATAGGCTAATATAAGGTGAGATATTATAACAGACTGTAATAAGTGAAGATTAGATAGGCTAATATACAGTGAGATATTATAACAGACTGTAATAAGTGAAGATTAGATAGGCTAATATACGGTGAGATATTATAACAGACTGTAATAAGTGAAGATTAGATAGGCTAATATACAGTGAGATATTATAACAGACTGTAATAAGTGAAGATTAGATAGGCTAATATACGGTGAGATATTATAACAGACTGTAATAAGTGAAGATTAGATAGGCTAATATACAGTGAGATATTATAACAGACTGTAATAAGTGAAGATTAGATAGGCTAATATACGGTGAGATATTATAACAGACTGTAATACGTGAAGACTAGATAGGCTAATATACGGTGAGATATTATAACAAACAGACTGTAATAAGTGAAGACTAGATAGGCTAATATACGGTGAGATATTATAACAAACTGTAATAAGTGAAGACTAGATAGGCTAATATACGGTGAGATATTATAACAGACTGTAATAAGTGAAGACTAGATAGGCTAATATACAGTGAGATATTATAACAGACTGTAATAAGTGAAGATTAGATAGGCTAATATACGGTGAGATATTATAACAGACTGTAATAAGTGAAGATTAGATAGGCTAATATACGGTGAGATATTATAACAGAATGTAATAAGTGAAGATTAGATAGGCTAATATACAGTGAGATATTATAACAGAATGTAATAAGTGAAGATTAGATAGGCTAATATACAGTGAGATATTATAACAAACTGTAATAAGTGAAGATTAGATAGGCTAATATACGGTGAGATATTATAACAGACTGTAATAAGTGAAGACTAGATAGGCTAATATACAGTGAGATATTATAACAGACTGTAATAAGTGAAGATTAGATAGGCTGATATATGGTGAGATATTATAACAGACTGTAATAAGTGAAGACTAGATAGGCTAATATACAGTGAGATATTATAACAGAATGTAATAAGTGAAGATTAGATAGGCTAATATACAGTCAGATATTATAACAAACTGTAATAAGTGAAGATTAGATAGGCTAATATACGGTGAGATATTATAAGAGACTGTAATAAGTGAAGATTAGATAGGCTAATATACAGTGAGACATTATAAGAGACTGTAATAAGTGAAGATTAGATAGGCTAATATACGGTGAGATATTATAACAGACTGTAATAAGTGAAGATTAGATAGGCTAATATACAGTGAGATATTATAACAGACTGTAATAAGTGAAGATTAGATAGGCTAATATATGGTGAGATATTATAACACACTGTAATAAGTGAAGATTAGATAGGCTAATATACGGTGAGATATTATAACAGTCTGTAATAAGTGAAGATTAGATAGGCTAATATACGGTGAGATATTATAACAGTCTGTAATAAGTGAAGATTAGATAGGCTAATATACGGTGAGATATTATAACAGACTGTAATAAGTGAAGACTAGATAGGCTAATATACGGTGAGATATTATAACAGACTGTAATAAGTGAAGACTAGATTGGCTAATATACAGTGAGATATTATAACAGACTGTAATAAGTGAAGATTAGATAGGCTGATATACGGTTAGATATTATAACAGACTGTAATAAGTGAAGACTAGATAGGCTAATATACGGTGAGATATTATAACAGACTGTAATAAGTGAAGACTAGATAGGCTAATATACGGTGAGATATTATAACAGACTGTAATAAGTGAAGATTAGATAGGATAATATACGGTGAGATATTATAACAGACTGTAATAAGTGAAGACTAGATAGGCTAATATAAGGTGAGATATTATAACAGACTGTAATAAGTGAAGATTAGATAGGCTAATATACAGTGAGATATTATAACAGACTGTAATAAGTGAAGCTTAGATAGGCTAATATACGGTGAGATATTATAACAGACTGTAATAAGTGAAGATTAGATAGGCTAATATACAGTGAGATATTATAACAGACTGTAATAAGTGAAGACTAGATAGGCTAATATATGGTGAGATATTATAACACACTGTAATAAGTGAAGATTAGATAGGCTAATATACGGTGAGATATTATAACAGTCTGTAATAAGTGAAGATTAGATAGGCTAATATACGGTGAGATATTATAACAGACTGTAATAAGTGAAGATTAGATAGGATAATATACGGTGAGATAGTATAACAGACTGTAATAAGTGAAGATTAGATAGGCTAATATACGGTGAGATATTATAACACACTGTAATAAGTGAAGATTAGATAGGCTAATATACAGTGAGATATTATAACAAACTGTAATAAGTGAAGATTAGATAGGCTAATATACGGTGAGATATTATAACAGACTGTAATAAGTGAAGATTAGATAGGCTAATATATGGTGAGATATTATAACAGACTGTAATAAGTGAAGATTAGATACGCTAATATACGGTGAGATATTATAACAGTCTGTAATAAGTGAAGATTAGATAGGCTGATATACGGTGAGATATTATAACAGTCTGTAATAAGTGAAGATTAGATAGGCTAATATACAGTGAGATATTATAAGAGACTGTAATAAGTGAAGACTAGATAGGCTAATATACAGTGAGATATTATAACAGACTGTAATAAGTGAAGATTAGATAGGCTAAAATACGGTGAGATATTATAACAGACTGTAATAAGTGAAGATTAGATAGGCTAATATACGGTGAGATATTATAACAGAATGTAATAAGTGAAGATTAGATAGGCTAATATACAGTGAGATATTATAACAGAATGTAATAAGTGAAGATTAGATAGGCTAATATACAGTGAGATATTATAACAAACTGTAATAAGTGAAGATTAGATAGGCTAATATACGGTGAGATATTATAACAGACTGTAATAAGTGAAGACTAGATAGGCTAATATACAGTGAGATATTATAACAGACTGTAATAAGTGAAGATTAGATAGGCTGATATATGGTGAGATATTATAACAGACTGTAATAAGTGAAGACTAGATAGGCTAATATACAGTGAGATATTATAACAGAATGTAATAAGTGAAGATTAGATAGGCTAATATACAGTGAGATATTATAACAAACTGTAATAAGTGAAGATTAGATAGGCTAATATACGGTGAGATATTATAAGAGACTGTAATAAGTGAAGATTAGATAGGCTAATATACAGTGAGACATTATAAGAGACTGTAATAAGTGAAGATTAGATAGGCTAATATACGGTGAGATATTATAACAGACTGTAATAAGTGAAGATTAGATAGGCTAATATACAGTGAGATATTATAACAGACTGTAATAAGTGAAGATTAGATAGGCTAATATATGGTGAGATATTATAACACACTGTAATAAGTGAAGATTAGATAGGCTAATATACGGTGAGATATTATAACAGTCTGTAATAAGTGAAGATTAGATAGGCTAATATACAGTGAGATATTATAACAGACTGTAATATGTGAAGATTAGATAGGCTAATATACGGTGAGATATTATAACAGTCTGTAATAAGTGAAGATTAGATAGGCTAATATACGGTGAGATATTATAACAGTCTGTAATAAGTGAAGATTAGATAGGCTAATATACGGTGAGATATTATAACAGACTGTAATAAGTGAAGACTAGATAGGCTAATATACGGTGAGATATTATAACAGACTGTAATAAGTGAAGACTAGATTGGCTAATATACAGTGAGATATTATAACAGACTGTAATAAGTGAAGATTAGATAGGCTGATATATGGTTAGATATTATAACAGACTGTAATAAGTGAAGACTAGATAGGCTAATATACGGTGAGATATTATAACAGACTGTAATAAGTGAAGACTAGATAGGCTAATATACGGTGAGATATTATAACAGACTGTAATAAGTGAAGATTAGATAGGATAATATACGGTGAGATATTATAACAGACTGTAATAAGTGAAGACTAGATTGGCTAATATACAGTGAGATATTATAACAGACTGTAATAAGTGAAGACTAGATAGGATAATATACGGTGAGATATTATAACAGTATGAAATAAGTGAAGATTAGATAGGCTGATATACGGTGAGATATTATAACAGTCTGTAATAAGTGAAGATTAGATAGGCTAATATAAGGTGAGATATTATAACAGACTGTAATAAGTGAAGATTAGATAGGCTAATATACAGTGAGATATTATAACAGACTGTAATAAGTGAAGATTAGATAGGCTAATATACGGTGAGATATTATAACAGACTGTAATAAGTGAAGATTAGATAGGCTAATATACAGTGAGATATTATAACAGACTGTAATAAGTGAAGACTAGATAGGCTAATATATGGTGAGATATTATAACACACTGTAATAAGTGAAGATTAGATAGGCTAATATACGGTGAGATATTATAACAGTCTGTAATAAGTGAAGATTAGATAGGCTAATATACGGTGAGATATTATAACAGACTGTAATAAGTGAAGATTAGATAGGATAATATACGGTGAGATAGTATAACAGACTGTAATAAGTGAAGATTAGATAGGCTAATATACGGTGAGATATTATAACACACTGTAATAAGTGAAGATTAGATAGGCTAATATACAGTGAGATATTATAACAAACTGTAATAAGTGAAGATTAGATAGGCTAATATACGGTGAGATATTATAACAGACTGTAATAAGTGAAGATTAGATAGGCTAATATATGGTGAGATATTATAACAGACTGTAATAAGTGAAGATTAGATACGCTAATATACGGTGAGATATTATAACAGTCTGTAATAAGTGAAGATTAGATAGGCTGATATACGGTGAGATATTATAACAGTCTGTAATAAGTGAAGATTAGATAGGCTAATATACAGTGAGATATTATAAGAGACTGTAATAAGTGAAGATTAGATAGGCTAATATACGGTGAGATATTATAACAGACTGTAATAAGTGAAGACTAGATAGGATAATATACGGTGAGATATTATAACAGTATGAAATAAGTGAAGATTAGATAGGCTGATATACGGTGAGATATTATAACACACTGTAATAAGTGAAGATTAGATAGGCTAATATACAGTGAGATATTATAACAGACTGTAATAAGTGAAGATTAGATAGGCTAATATACGGTGAGATATTATAACAGACTGTAATAAGTGAAGACTAGATAGGCTAATACACAGTGAGATATTATAACAGACTGTAATAAGTGAAGATTAGATAGGCTAATATACAGTGAGATATTATAAGAGACTGTAATAAGTGAAGATTAGATAGGCTAATATACGGTGAGATATTATAACAGACTGTAATAAGTGAAGATTAGATAGGCTAATATACAGTGAGATATTATAACAGACTGTAATAAGTGAAGATTAGATAGGCTAATATACGGTGAGATATTATAACAGACTGTAATACGTGAAGACTAGATAGGCTAATATACGGTGAGATATTATAACAAACAGACTGTAATAAGTGAAGACTAGATAGGCTAATATACGGTGAGATATTATAACAAACTGTAATAAGTGAAGACTAGATAGGCTAATATACGGTGAGATATTATAACAGACTGTAATAAGTGAAGACTAGATAGGCTAATATACAGTGAGATATTATAACAGACTGTAATAAGTGAAGATTAGATAGGCTAATATACGGTGAGATATTATAACAGACTGTAATAAGTGAAGATTAGATAGGCTAATATACGGTGAGATATTATAACAGAATGTAATAAGTGAAGATTAGATAGGCTAATATACAGTGAGATATTATAACAGAATGTAATAAGTGAAGATTAGATAGGCTAATATACAGTGAGATATTATAACAAACTGTAATAAGTGAAGATTAGATAGGCTAATATACGGTGAGATATTATAACAGACTGTAATAAGTGAAGACTAGATAGGCTAATATACAGTGAGATATTATAACAGACTGTAATAAGTGAAGATTAGATAGGCTAATATACGGTGAGATATTATAACAGACTGTAATAAGTGAAGACTAGATAGGCTAATATACAGTGAGATATTATAACAGAATGTAATAAGTGAAGATTAGATAGGCTAATATACAGTGAGATATTATAACAAACTGTAATAAGTGAAGATTAGATAGGCTAATATACGGTGAGATATTATAAGAGACTGTAATAAGTGAAGATTAGATAGGCTAATATACAGTGAGATATTATAAGAGACTGTAATAAGTGAAGATTAGATAGGCTAATATACGGTGAGATATTATAACAGACTGTAATAAGTGAAGATTAGATAGGCTAATATACAGTGAGATATTATAACAGACTGTAATAAGTGAAGATTAGATAGGCTAATATATGGTGAGATAATATAACACACTGTAATAAGTGAAGATTAGATAGGCTAATATACGGTGAGATATTATAACAGTCTGTAATAAGTGAAGATTAGATAGGCTAATATACAGTGAGATATTATAACAGACTGTAATATGTGAAGATTAGATAGGCTAATATACGGTGAGATATTATAACAGTCTGTAATAAGTGAAGATTAGATAGGCTAATATACGGTGAGATATTATAACAGTCTGTAATAAGTGAAGATTAGATAGGCTAATATACGGTGAGATATTATAACAAACTGTAATAAGTGAAGACTAGATAGGCTAATATACGGTGAGATATTATAACAGACTGTAATAAGTGAAGACTAGATTGGCTAATATACAGTGAGATATTATAACAGACTGTAATAAGTGAAGATTAGATAGGCTGATATACGGTTAGATATTATAACAGACTGTAATAAGTGAAGACTAGATAGGCTAATATACGGTGAGATATTATAACAGACTGTAATAAGTGAAGACTAGATAGGCTAATATACGGTGAGATATTATAACAGACTGTAATAAGTGAAGATTAGATAGGATAATATACGGTGAGATATTATAACAGACTGTAATAAGTGAAGACTAGATTGGCTAATATACAGTGAGATATTATAACAGACTGTAATAAGTGAAGACTAGATAGGATAATATACGGTGAGATATTATAACAGTATGAAATAAGTGAAGATTAGATAGGCTGATATACGGTGAGATATTATAACAGTCTGTAATAAGTGAAGATTAGATAGGCTAATATAAGGTGAGATATTATAACAGACTGTAATAAGTGAAGATTAGATAGGCTAATATACAGTGAGATATTATAACAGACTGTAATAAGTGAAGATTAGATAGGCTAATATACGGTGAGATATTATAACAGACTGTAATAAGTGAAGATTAGATAGGCTAATATACAGTGAGATATTATAACAGACTGTAATAAGTGAAGATTAGATAGGCTAATATACGGTGAGATATTATAACAGACTGTAATAAGTGAAGACTAGATTGGCTAATATACAGTGAGATATTATAACAGACTGTAATAAGTGAAGACTAGATAGGATAATATACGGTGAGATATTATAACAGTATGAAATAAGTGAAGATTAGATAGGCTGATATACGGTGAGATATTATAACAGTCTGTAATAAGTGAAGATTAGATAGGCTAATATAAGGTGAGATATTATAACAGACTGTAATAAGTGAAGATTAGATAGGCTAATATACGGTGAGATATTATAACAGACTGTAATAAGTGAAGACTAGATAGGCTAATATATGGTGAGATATTATAACACACTGTAATAAGTGAAGATTAGATAGGCTAATATACGGTGAGATATTATAACAGTCTGTAATAAGTGAAGATTAGATAGGCTAATATACGGTGAGATATTATAACAGACTGTAATAAGTGAAGATTAGATAGGATAATATGCGGTGAGATAGTATAACAGACTGTAATAAGTGAAGATTAGATAGGCTAATATACGGTGAGATATTATAACACACTGTAATAAGTGAAGATTAGATAGGCTAATATACGGTGAGATATTATAACAGACTGTAATAAGTGAAGATTAGATAGGCTAATATATGGTGAGATATTATAACAGACTGTAATAAGTGAAGATTAGATAGGCTAATATACGGTGAGATATTATAACAAACTGTAATAAGTGAAGATTAGATAGGCTAATATACGGTGAGATATTATAACAGACTGTAATAAGTGAAGATTAGATAGGCTAATATATGGTGAGATATTATAACAGACTGTAATAAGTGAAGATTAGATACGCTAATATACGGTGAGATATTATAACAGTCTGTAATAAGTGAAGATTAGATAGGCTGATATACGGTGAGATATTATAACAGTCTGTAATAAGTGAAGATTAGATAGGCTAATATACAGTGAGATATTATAACAAACTGTAATAAGTGAAGACTAGATAGGCTAATATACGGTGAGATATTATAACAGTCTGTAATAAGTGAAGATTAGATAGGCTAATATACGGTGAGATATTATAACAGACTGTAATAAGTGAAGATTAGATAGGATAATATACGGTGAGATAGTATAACAGACTGTAATAAGTGAAGATTAGATAGGCTAATATATGGTGAGATATTATAACAGACTGTAATAAGTGAAGACTAGATAGGCTAATATATGGTGAGATATTATAACAGACTGTAATAAGTGAAGATTAGATAGGATAATATACGGTGAGATATTATAACAGACTGTAATAAGTGAAGATTAGATAGGCTAATATATGGTGAGATATTATAACAGACTGTAATAAGTGAAGATTAGATAGGATAATATACGGTGAGATATTATAACAGACTGTAATAAGTGAAGATTAGATAGGCTAATATATGGTGAGATATTATAACAGACTGTAATAAGTGAAGACTAGATAGGCTAATATATGGTGAGATATTATAACAGACTGTAATAAGTGAAGATTAGATAGGCTAATATACGGTGAGATATTATAACAGACTGTAATAAGTGAAGACTAGATAGGCTAATATACGGTGAGATATTATAACAGTATGTAATAAATGAAGATTAGATAGGATAATATACGGTGAGATTTTATAACAGACTGTAATAAGTGAAGATTAGATAGGCTAATATACGGTGAGATATTATAACAGTCTGTAATAAGTGAAGATTAGATAGGCTAATATACAGTGAGATATTATAACAGTCTGTAATAAGTGAAGATTAGATAGGCTAATATACAGTGAGATATTATAACAGACTGTAATAAGTGAAGATTAGATAGGCTAATATACGGTGAGATATTATAACAGACTGTAATAAGTGAAGATTAGATAGGCTAATATACGGTGAGATATTATAACAGACTGTAATAAGTGAAGACTAGATTGGCTAATATACAGTGAGATATTATAACAGTCTGTAACAAGTGAAGACTAGATAGGCTAATATATGGTGAGATATTATAACAGACTGTAATAAGTGAAGATTAGATAGGCTAATATACGGTGAGATATTATAACAGACTGTAATAAGTGAAGATTAGAAAAGCTAATATACGGTGAGATATTATAACAGACTGTAATAAGTGAAGATTAGATAGGCTAATATACAGTGAGATATTATAACAAACTGTAATAAGTGAAGATTAGATAGGCTAATATACAGTGAGATATTATAACAGACTGTAATAAGTGAAGATTAGATAGGCTAATATACGGTGAGATATTATAACAGTCTGTAATAAGTGAAGATTAGATAGGCTAATATACGGTGAGATATTATAACAGTCTGTAATAAGTGAAGATTAGATAGGCTAATATACGGTGAGATATTATAACAGACTGTAATAAGTGAAGACTAGATAGGCTAATATACGGTGAGATATTATAACAGACTGTAATAAGTGAAGACTAGATTGGCTAATATACAGTGAGATATTATAACAGACTGTAATAAGTGAAGATTAGATAGGCTGATATACAGTGAGATATTATAACAGACTGTAATAAGTGAAGACTAGATAGGCTAATATACGGTGAGATATTATAACAGACTGTAATAAGTGAAGACTAGATAGGCTAATATACGGTGAGATATTATAACAGACTGTAATAAGTGAAGATTAGATAGGATAATATACGGTGAGATATTATAACAGACTGTAATAAGTGAAGACTAGATTGGCTAATATACAGTGAGATATTATAACAGACTGTAATAAGTGAAGACTAGATAGGATAATATACGGTGAGATATTATAACAGTATGAAATAAGTGAAGATTAGATAGGCTGATATACGGTGAGATATTATAAACGTCTGTAATAAGTGAAGATTAGATAGGCTAATATACGGTGAGATATTATAACAGACTGTAATAAGTGAAGATTAGATAGGCTAATATACAGTGAGATATTATAACAGACTGTAATAAGTGAAGATTAGATAGGCTAATATACGGTGAGATATTATAACAGACTGTAATAAGTGAAGATTAGATAGGCTAATATACAGTGAGATATTATAACAGACTGTAATAAGTGAAGACTAGATAGGCTAATATATGGTGAGATATTATAACACACTGTAATAAGTGAAGATTAGATAGGCTAATATACGGTGAGATATTATAACAGTCTGTAATAAGTGAAGATTAGATAGGCTAATATACGGTGAGATATTATAACAGACTGTAATAAGTGAAGATTAGATAGGATAATATACGGTGAGATAGTATAACAGACTGTAATAAGTGAAGATTAGATAGGCTAATATACGGTGAGATATTATAACACACTGTAATAAGTGAAGATTAGATAGGCTAATATACAGTGAGATATTATAACAAACTGTAATAAGTGAAGATTAGATAGGCTAATATACGGTGAGATAGTATAACAGACTGTAATAAGTGAAGATTAGATAGGCTAATATATGGTGAGATATTATAACAGACTGTAATAAGTGAAGATTAGATACGCTAATATACGGTGAGATATTATAACAGACTGTAATAAGTGAAGATTAGATAGGATAATATACGGTGAGATATTATAACAGACTGTAATAAGTGAAGATTAGATAGGCTAATATATGGTGAGATATTATAACAGACTGTAATAAGTGAAGACTAGATAGGCTAATATATGGTGAGATATTATAACAGACTGTAATAAGTGAAGATTAGATAGGCTAATATACGGTGAGATATTATAACAGACTGTAATAAGTGAAGACTAGATAGGCTAATATACGGTGAGATATTATAACAGTATGTAATAAATGAAGATTAGATAGGATAATATACGGTGAGATTTTATAACAGACTGTAATAAGTGAAGATTAGATAGGCTAATATACGGTGAGATATTATAACAGTCTGTAATAAGTGAAGATTAGATAGGCTAATATACAGTGAGATATTATAACAGTCTGTAATAAGTGAAGATTAGATAGGCTAATATACAGTGAGATATTATAACAGACTGTAATAAGTGAAGATTAGATAGGCTAATATACGGTGAGATATTATAACAGACTGTAATAAGTGAAGATTAGATAGGCTAATATACGGTGAGATATTATAACAGACTGTAATAAGTGAAGACTAGATTGGCTAATATACAGTGAGATATTATAACAGTCTGTAACAAGTGAAGACTAGATAGGCTAATATATGGTGAGATATTATAACAGACTGTAATAAGTGAAGATTAGATAGGCTAATATACGGTGAGATATTATAACAGACTGTAATAAGTGAAGATTAGAAAAGCTAATATACGGTGAGATATTATAACAGACTGTAATAAGTGAAGATTAGATAGGCTAATATACAGTGAGATATTATAACAAACTGTAATAAGTGAAGATTAGATAGGCTAATATACAGTGAGATATTATAACAGACTGTAATAAGTGAAGATTAGATAGGCTAATATACGGTGAGATATTATAACAGTCTGTAATAAGTGAAGATTAGATAGGCTAATATACGGTGAGATATTATAACAGTCTGTAATAAGTGAAGATTAGATAGGCTAATATACGGTGAGATATTATAACAGACTGTAATAAGTGAAGACTAGATAGGCTAATATACGGTGAGATATTATAACAGACTGTAATAAGTGAAGACTAGATTGGCTAATATACAGTGAGATATTATAACAGACTGTAATAAGTGAAGATTAGATAGGCTGATATACAGTGAGATATTATAACAGACTGTAATAAGTGAAGACTAGATAGGCTAATATACGGTGAGATATTATAACAGACTGTAATAAGTGAAGACTAGATAGGCTAATATACGGTGAGATATTATAAAAGACTGTAATAAGTGAAGATTAGATAGGATAATATACGGTGAGATATTATAACAGACTGTAATAAGTGAAGACTAGATTGGCTAATATACAGTGAGATATTATAACAGACTGTAATAAGTGAAGACTAGATAGGATAATATACGGTGAGATATTATAACAGTATGAAATAAGTGAAGATTAGATAGGCTGATATACGGTGAGATATTATAAACGTCTGTAATAAGTGAAGATTAGATAGGCTAATATACGGTGAGATATTATAACAGACTGTAATAAGTGAAGATTAGATAGGCTAATATACAGTGAGATATTATAACAGACTGTAATAAGTGAAGATTAGATAGGCTAATATACGGTGAGATATTATAACAGACTGTAATAAGTGAAGATTAGATAGGCTAATATACAGTGAGATATTATAACAGACTGTAATAAGTGAAGACTAGATAGGCTAATATATGGTGAGATATTATAACACACTGTAATAAGTGAAGATTAGATAGGCTAATATACGGTGAGATATTATAACAGTCTGTAATAAGTGAAGATTAGATAGGCTAATATACGGTGAGATATTATAACAGACTGTAATAAGTGAAGATTAGATAGGATAATATACGGTGAGATAGTATAACAGACTGTAATAAGTGAAGATTAGATAGGCTAATATACGGTGAGATATTATAACACACTGTAATAAGTGAAGATTAGATAGGCTAATATACAGTGAGATATTATAACAAACTGTAATAAGTGAAGATTAGATAGGCTAATATACGGTGAGATAGTATAACAGACTGTAATAAGTGAAGATTAGATAGGCTAATATATGGTGAGATATTATAACAGACTGTAATAAGTGAAGATTAGATACGCTAATATACGGTGAGATATTATAACAGTCTGTAATAAGTGAAGATTAGATAGGCTGATATAAGGTGAGATATTATAACAGTCTGTAATAAGTGAAGATTAGATAGGCTAATATATGGTGAGATATTATAACAGACTGTAATAAGTGAAGATTAGATAGGCTAATATATGGTGAGATATTATAACAGTCTGTAATAAGTGAAGATTAGATAGGCTAATATATGGTGAGATATTATAACAGTATGTAATAAATGAAGATTAGATAGGATAATATACGGTGAGATATTATAACAGACTGTAATAAGTGAAGACTAGATAGGCTAATATACGGTGAGATATTATAACAGACTGTAATAAGTGAAGACTAGATAGGCTAATATACGGTGAGATATTATAACAGTATGTAATAAATGAAGATTAGATAGGATAATATACGGTGAGATATTATAACAGTATGTAATAAATGAAGATTAGATAGGATAATATACGGTGAGATATTATAACAGACTGTAATAAGTGAAGATTAGATAGGCTAATATACAGTGAGATATTATAACAGACTGTAATAAGTGAAGATTAGATAGGCTAATATACGGTGAGATATTATAACAGACTGTAATAAGTGAAGATTAGATAGGCTAATATACGGTGAGATATTATAACAGACTGTAATAAGTGAAGACTAGATTGGCTGATATACGGTGAGATATTATAACAGTCTGTAACAAGTGAAGACTAGATAGGCTAATATATGGTGAGATATTATAACAGACTGTAATAAGTGAAGATTAGATAGGCTAATATACGGTGAGATATTATAACAGACTGTAATAAGTGAAGATTAGATAAGCTAATATACGGTGAGATATTATAACACACTGTAATAAGTGAAGATTAGATAGGCTAATATACAGTGAGATATTATAACAAACTGTAATAAGTGAAGATTAGATAGGCTAATATACAGTGAGATATTATAACAGACTGTAATAAGTGAAGATTAGATAGGCTAATATACGGTGAGATATTATAAGAGACTGTAATAAGTGAAGATTAGATAGGCTAATATACAGTGAGATATTATAACAAACTGTAATAAGTGAAGATTAGATAGGCTGATATATGGTGAGATATTATAACTGACTGTAATAAGTGAAGATTAGATAGGCTAATATACGGTGAGATATTATAACAGACTGTAATAAGTGAAGATTAGATAGGCTAATATACGGTGAGATATTATAACAGACTGTAATAAGTGAAGATTAGATAGGCTAATATACAGTGAGATATTATAACAGACTGTAATAAGTGAAGATTAGATAGGCTAATATACAGTGAGATATTATAACAAACTGTAATAAGTGAAGATTAGATAGGCTAATATACGGTGAGATATTATAACAGACTGTAATAAGTGAAGATTAGATAGGATAATATACAGTGAGATATTATAACAAACTGTAATAAGTGAAGATTAGATAGGCTGATATACAGTGAGATATTATAACAGACTGTAATAAGTGAAGATTAGATAGGCTGATATACGGTGAGATATTATAACAGTCTGTAATAAGTGAAGACTAGATAGGCTAATATACGGTGAGATATTATAACAGACTGTAGTAAGTGAAGATTAGATAGGCTGATATACGGTGAGATATTATAACAGACTGTAATAAGTGAAGATTAGATAGGCTAATATACAGTGAGATATTATAACAGACTGTAATAAGTGAAGATTAGATAGGCTAATATACAGTGAGATATTATAACAGACTGTAATAAGTGAAGATTAGATAGGCTAATATATGGTGAGATATTATAACAGACTGTAATAAGTGAAGACTAGATTGGCTAATATACAGTGAGAAATTATAACAGACTGTAATAAGTGAAGATTAGATAGGCTAATATAAGGTGAGATATTATAACAGACTGTAATAAGTGAAGATTAGATAGGCTAATATACAGTGAGATATTATAACAAACTGTAATAAGTGAAGACTAGATAGGCTAATATACGGTGAGATATTATAACAGACTGTAATAAGTGAAGATTAGATAGGCTAATATACGGTGAGATATTATAACAGACTGTAATAAGTGAAGATTAGATAGGCTAATATACGGTGAGATATTATAACAGACTGTAATAAGTGAAGATTAGATAGGCTGATATATGGTGAGATATTATAACTGACTGTAATAAGTGAAGACTAGATAGGCTGATATATGGTGAGATATTATAACAAACTGTAATAAGTGAAGACTAGATAGGCTAATACACAGTGATATATTATAACAGACTGTAATAAGTGAAGATTAGATAGCATAATATATGGTGAGATATTATAACAGTCTGTAATAAGTGAAGATTAGATAGGCTAATATACGGTGAGATATTATAACAGACTGTAATAAGTGAAGATTAGATAGGCTAATATACGGTGAGATATTATAACAGACTGTAATAAGTGAAGATTAGATAGGCTGATATACGGTGAGATATTATAACAGACTGTAATAAGTGAAGACTAGATAGGCTAATATACAGTGAGATATTATAACAGACTGTAATAAGTGAAGATTAGATAGGCTAATATACGGTTAGATATTATAACAGTCTGTAATAAGTGAAGACTAGATAGGATAATATACGGTGAGATATTATAACAGACTGTAATAAGTGAAGACTAGATAGGCTAATATACAGTGAGATATTATAACAGACTGTAATAAGTGAAGACTAGATAGGCTAATATACGGTGAGATATTATAACAGACTGTAATAAGTGAAGACTAGATAGGCTAATATACAGTGAGATATTATAACAGACTGTAATAAGTGAAGACTAGATAGGCTAATACACAGTGAGATATTATAACAGACTGTAATAAGTGAAGACTAGATAGGCTAATATACGGTGAGATATTATAACAGACTGTAATAAGTGAAGATTAGATAGGCTGATATACGGTGAGATATTATAACAGACTGTAATAAGTGAAGACTAGATAGGCTAATATACGGTGAGATATTATATCAGTCTGTAATAAGTGAAGATTAGATAGGCTAATATACAGTGAGATATTATAACAGACTGTAATAAGTGAAGACTAGATAGGCTAATACACAGTGAGATATTATAACAGACTGTAATAAGTGAAGACTAGATAGGCTAATATACGGTGAGATATTATAACAGACTGTAATAAGTGAAGATTAGATAGGCTAATATATGGTGAGATATTATAACAGACTGTAATAAGTGAAGATTAGATAGGCTAATATATGGTGAGATATTATAACAGACTGTAATAAGTGAAGATTAGATAGGCTGATATACGGTGAGATATTATAACAGACTGTAATAAGTGAAGACTAGATAGGCTAATATACGGTGAGATATTATATCAGTCTGTAATAAGTGAAGATTAGATAGGCTAATATACAGTGAGATATTATAACAGACTGTAATAAGTGAAGACTAGATAGGCTAATACACAGTGAGATATTATAACAGACTGTAATAAGTGAAGACTAGATAGGCTAATATACGGTGAGATATTATAACAGACTGTAATAAGTGAAGATTAGATAGGCTGATATACGGTGAGATATTATAACAGACTGTAATAAGTGAAGACTAGATAGGCTAATATACAGTGAGATATTATAACAGACTGTAATAAGTGAAGATTAGATAGGCTAATATACGGTTAGATATTATAACAGTCTGTAATAAGTGAAGACTAGATAGGATAATATACGGTGAGATATTATAACAGACTGTAGTAAGTGAAGATTAGATAGGCTAATATACAGTGAGATATTATAACAGACTGTAATAAGTGAAGATTAGATAGGCTAATATACAGTGAGATATTATAACAGACTGTAATAAGTGAAGATTAGATTGGCTAATATACGGTGAGATATTATAACAGACTGTAATAAGTGAAGACTAGATAGGCTAATATACGGTGAGATATTATAACAGTCTGTAATAAGTGAAGATTAGATAGGCTAATATACGGTGAGATATTATAACAGACTGTAATAAGTGACGACTAGATAGGCTAATATACGGTGAGATATTATAACAGTCTGTAATAAGTGAAGACTAGATAGGCTAATATACAGTGAGATATTATAACAGACTGTAATAAGTGAAGATTAGATTGGCTAATATACGGTGAGATATTATAACAGACTGTAATAAGTGAAGATTAGATAGGCTAATATATGGTGAGATATTATAACAGACTGTAATAAGTGAAGATTAGATAGGCTAATATATGGTGAGATATTATAACAGACTGTAATAAGTGAAGATTAGATAGGCTAATATACGGTGAAATATTATAACAGACTGTAATAAGTGAAGACTAGATAGGCTAATATAAATTGAGGTTTCATAGCAGAACTTATTAGTTGGTATTACTCAGCAAGCCAAAAAACGAGACTTCTTGGGAAAATTATAGCTTTATCCTACGTTATTGAATTTGGTGCATGGTTTATGAGCTTGAACATAAGCTCAGATCTGCAGAGACCATCACATCGGGACAAGGTCTCTCTTGGCATCGATGATCTGGGCTCTTTGATTACGGCTCCTGATTTCTAGTAATAATGTAACGCTATCCAAAAGAGCACTCACATTTAATGGAGTTCAGGATTTGGCTCTTGTTCTGTCCCATTTGTTGATCCAGAGGGAAAATCTCACAGCCTTCAATAAGCAGAGTAAAGCCGTTTTCCTGACCATATCAATAGAAATTCTAGATCTTTGCTACCTTTTAATGGTTTATTTGGCTCAGGGCTGTGGGCAGCTCACATTAGTTGCAGTGTTTTTTGCTCCCCTCGTTGGCAGTTTTCTATAGGCACTTAATATGTTTCAGAAACCACAATATCCATCAATATCATAAAAGTATTTACTGCTACAAAATTATACGTCTGGAATGGCACAACTGTAGCATTTATTTTTTATTTGTATGTTAGAAAAAAGTTTTTAGACATGAAACACGTCTGGTAAGTTTGTTAATTGTGTGTATATATTTGTGTGTAATGTATTGTAAGTGTGTAATGTGTGGTGTGTGTTTTGTGTATGTGTGTGATGTGTGAAATGTGAAGTGTGCATATTTGTGAATATATGGTGTATGGTGTGTGTTTGGGAACCATATTGTGTGTGTGTATGTGTGTGTAATGTGTTTGTGTGTGTATGTGTAATGTATGTTGTGTGAGCATATGTTTGACTGTATAGTGTGTGTTTGGGTAGCATGTTGTGTTTGCATGTGTGTGCACAGTGTATGTAGTGTTTAAATGTTATGTGTGTATTTTCAGGGCATGTGTGTGTAATGTGCATATGCATATTGTGTGAGCATATGTTTGAGTGTATGGTGTGTGTTTGGGTACCATGTTGTGTTCGTGTGTATGTGTGTGTGCACAGTGTATGTAGTGTGTACATGTTATGTGTGTATTGTCAGTGCATGTGTGTGTGTAATGTGTTTGTGTGTGTATTTGTAATGCATGTTGTGTGAGCATATGTGTGAGTGTATAGTGTGTGTTTGGGTAGCATGTTATGTTTGTGTGTGTGTGCACATTGTATGTAGTGTGTAAATGTTACGTGCGTATTGTCAGTTCATTTGTGTGTGTATGTGTAATGCATGTTGTGTAAGCATATGTTTGTGTGTATGGTGTGTGTTTGGGTAGTATGTTGTGTTTGTGTGTGTGCACAGTAAATTTAGTGTGTAATTGTTATGTGGTGTGTATTCCAGACTCAGCTCCAGAACAAATTAATTGGGGGGGCACGTATGAGAGTCAAAATAAGAGCAGAGTGAGGGGACATCACTTACAAGAGAAATAAAATAATGCAACACTGACAGTGCCATTACCACTCAGAGTGTTTGTGTGTATAATGTGTGTGTGTGTATGTGTAATGCATGTTGTGTGAGCATTTGTGTGTGTATACTGTGTGTTTGGGTAGCATGTTATGTTTGTGTGTGTGTGTGTAATGTGTGTGTGTATGTGTAATGCATGTTGTGTGATCATGTGTGTGCATAGTGTGTGTTTGTGTGTGTATGTGTAATGCATGTTGTGTGTGTATAGTGTGTGTGTTGAGTAGCATGTTATGTTTGTGTGTGTGTAATGTGTGTGTGTGTGTATGTGTAATGCATGTTGTGTGAGCATTTGTGTGTGTATACTGTGTGTTTGGGTAGCATGTTATGTTTGTGTGTGTGTGTGTGTGTATGTGTAATGCGTGTTGTGTGAGCATGTGTGTGCATAGTGTGTGTTTGTGTGTGTATGTGTAATGCATGTTGTGTGAGCATATGTGTGTGTATAGTGTGTGTGTTGAGTAGCATGTTATGTTTGTGTGTGTGTAATGTGTGTGTGTGTGTATGTGTAATGCGTGTTGTGTGAGCATGTGTGTGCATAGTGTGTGTTTGTGTGTGTATGTGTAATGCATGTTGTGTGAGCATATGTGTGTGTATAGTGTTTGTTTGGGTAGCATGTTATGTTTGAGTGTGTGTATGTGTAATGCATGTTGTGTGAGCATATGTGTGTGTATAGTGTGTGTTTGGGTAGCATGTTATGTTTGTGTGTGTGTGTGCACAGTGTATGTAGTGTGTACATCATTTTGTGTGTATTGGCAGTGCATGTGTGTGTGTGGTGCATGTGTGCTCGAGCGGAAACTATAACTTTTTACTAGTAGTACGAGCAAAAATTAGCGCGGTTGTGATATTTCTTGAAAGTATAGGCTGTGCTCGAGCGAAGTCGGCTGTGTTAACGCATCTCTGGTTAACAAGTTTTACCATAGACTTGCAATATCAAAATTGTGCACATTAAGCGATATCATTAACGTGCCACATGTAATCTGACCCTTAGCGTTCAACAGTGAAAATCAAATGCACTAACTAATATCCCATTAAAAGTTTCAAAAGCATGTCTGTGCAGCAGGTGTAAGATGTACGTTTGCTAAACCTTATGTACCTATAGTTAGACAGTGGATTAAACATTTGTAAAATTATATTTTATTTTCTCTGTTTACCACTTGAACAAAGCATTAAACATATGAGAGTGAGCATTTTGTAGTTCTGTGTAATTTGAACAGATTCTTTGAAAAACCACATGAAAGAGAGTTAAAATTACGTCAATAATGAAATAAACTAAAAATTCTGCATTTTCTGTTTCTACTTTTATTCAAACCACAGGATATAAGTAGAAACAGACAGGTCATGGGTTCACTGCAAAGTCATCTTGTAAATTGTAACATGAATTCTATGTATTTGTCGCCATTCATAGACATGATGTGCTTTATTAACCCATTGACTGCCTATAAAGGGATGCAATACATTTGACCGGTAATGCATCACAGATATTTATAACAGCCCAGTAGTTACTGCCAGAGATCAGTACCTTCCTACTGGGATATAGGTGAATTTAACAAGTTTGAGACTCTGAAGCTCCAAGTCTAGAAACAGAAGCATAAATAATGGCCTGTCTAGCTGTTTAGTGAGAGTTTCTGTGATTCTGCTCACATCAGTAGTGTTGGCTAGTGAAGGCTTATGGGGACAGTAAACACCTTGAGATTTGTATATAACATGTTTAGGTATGCATAATGAAACAACTTTGCAATATACAGTTGCAGTAAAAAAGATGTTAATTTGTTTTAATATGTTTAGACTTGGCTGATAGGTTATTCTAAAGCAGGTATTCCGTTTAATTTTGACACTGCTCTGTTTATAGTTAAAAAAATAAATATTAAATGCTTACTCTGGAAAATGAGTGTGTACAGTATTCTCAGCCCATATATATAATGCTTTCATAGTATGCTTTGCCAGAAAAAAAATGTGGAGTAAAAGCTGATTAAATTCAAATCCAAATACATTAGTATCAATTGTGCACTTCCTGCTAATTATTATTGGCTGAAAGGCACTTCCTGCTAATTATCATTGGCTGATAGGCACTTTCTGCTAAAGGTAATTGTTTGATAGGCATTTGCTGCTAATTATCATTGGCTGATAGGCACTTCTTGCTAATGCTCATTGGCTAATAGGCGCATTCTGCTAAAGATCTTTGGGTGAGAGGCCCTCACTGCTAATGGTCAGGTGATAGGTACATTGAGCACTTACCTATAAAACTGAGTATTACAGGAAGCCCATATCAGCCAATGAACATCAGCAGAAAAGTACCTATCTGCCAATGCCCATTTGTAAGAGGTAATGTTGTATAGCATAACTGATTATGATGATTTTTTTTTTCTTGCTTGTTTCATTACAGTTACATGTTTCCTATATGCTATACACTGGGCTGAGAATACTGTACACAATCATTTTCCAGATAAAGCATTTTTTTAAAATGTTAACTATATACAGAGCAGTGTCTAAATTAAAGGTAAAATAAATACCTGCTATAGAATTGCTTAAAATGCATGCTCTATCTGAATTATGGAGAAAAAAAAGTGGGTTTCAGAAGTAATAATACTTATAAGTGGGTATAATATGAAACTGATGTTGGTCTATTTTCTCTTTTGCACTGAGCTGCTGCAGAAGAAGTCTAGCGGGACTAGCTCTGCAGCACACAGTGTGTTCACTAGCAGAACAGACAGTTGCAAATGACTTGAGCATCTTGTGTTTGCCCATCTGTATTTCTCATACATTGCACAATGCCCAGGGTTGTATTAAACATAATCTCTGCCATGCAGAGGAGCTAATGAGTGCGGCATTCAGATGCTATCTGCAGATAAGACCTGTTGGGGGATCTTTAGTAGGAATTTATTGGTAACATATTTACATTCTCAAATCCAAACATGTGCAGAGAACATGGTGAATACGCACAAAGACGCTTTGATGTTGAGGGGAAAATAAATGAAAAGGAAATAAGAAAAAAAAAAGAGACTTCCAGTTGGTCAACAGATCTCAGTAAAGCCTCAGTTGGAACAAAAATATCCCACAAATTCCTCGACCTTTTTGTGTGCAAATATCAGATGGAAGGTGGTTTATATGCCATATGCCACAGCGTGTAGGGACCTGCCTTCATAATTCTGCCATGAATTAGTGTCTGGAAACTGGCCTACTTTATTCTTTTTGCAGAAAATTCCAAACTCTTTCACCCTTTCACTGCCAGACATAGCTACAGCACTATTTGGATAATCGCAACAACCCTGATAAAATGACCTAGTTAATTACATCCTTAAAGTGACATGGAATCCAAAAATGTTATTTCATGATTTGTATAGAGCAGGCAATTCTGAACAATTGTCTAATTTACTTCTATTATCAAATTCGCTTTGTTCTCTCTCTATATTTTGTTAAAAAGCAAGGACGTCAGGAGCATTCAGAATTTTTGGAGCGCTATATGGCAGCAGTTTTGCAATTCATTTGCAAGAGCACTAGATAGCAGCACTATTTCCTGACATGTAGTGCTCCAGACACCACCTATGTATCTCTTCTACAAAGAATAACACGGGAATGAAGCAACTTTGATAATACAAGTAAATTGGAAATATTTAAAACTGCGTGCTCTATCTGAATCACAAAAGAAAAATCTTTGGATCTCGTATTCCTTTTAAAAAAGTTACTCAAAACATCTGCAAAATTCAAATGTGCACTAAAACCAGTTGTTGACTTATTCAAATGGCATTAAATGGCAATGATAAAATGCTTAAAGGGACAGTTTACCTAGAAACTTTCTCTCCATTAATTTGTTCCCAATTATCTATTTCACCTGCTGGTGTGTATTAAATTGTTTACAAATAGCTCCTTAGCCTTTATATTCGCATTTGAAATGGCTGATTTAGCCTGCAGTATCTTTACCTATACTATAAGTTTCTATACCTGGGTATAGGCTATTGACAAACTATGTAAACACAGCTAGAAGAAATTACACTCACAGTGGGAGGTGGAAGAGATAAAGCTCTAAAATTATCATTTTCAAATGTTCTTTCACAGTATTGTGCTGAGAAAGAGATAAGAAAGGGAAGCATTTGAGTGTTAAAACCCACTAAACATCACTTCTAGATAATGCAACTTATTTCTAAAACACATTTCAAGTTTACTACAAGCATTCATTTTTTATACAAACTTAGTGCTCTGGTAAATATGAGGACTTTTGTGCAAGGTTTACTTCTGTAACTGTGTGGGATATTTGATTCCCAATACATCCTGCATAATTACATGTTTTGTCTAACATTAGCTAACAATCACCTAGATTACGAGTTTTGAGCGCTATAGGAAAAGTAAAGAATGCCACAAACGTTGCGCTATTTAACCCCCTATAGCGATGCCATTACAAGTTTTTTTTTTTATAAACGGCTTGCGAGGGCGATTTTGAGATTTTGAGCTCCATACCGCACCAAAAACAAGCAGTGATTTGAGGTGCTCGTGCACACTTTCCCCATAGGCATTAATGGGGAGAGCCTGCAAAAAAAAAGTCTAACACCTGTGATAGCGGAAACAAAAGCTCCATAACGCAGCCCCATTGATGTCTATGGGGAAAAAGAAAATACAGTTTAAACCTAACACCCTAACATAAACCCCGAGTATAAACACCCATAATCTGCTGCCCCTGACATCACCGAAACCTTCCTACAGTTATTAACTCCTAATCTGCCGCTCCCGATATCGCTACTACTATACTAAAGTTATTAACCCCTTATCCGCTGCACCGCAACATCGCCACAACTATATTAAAGTTATTAACCCTTATTCCGCCAGCCCCCACATCGCAACAACCTAAATTAAACTATATTATGCCCTAAACCTAACGTAACCCTAACCCTAACACCCCCTAACTTTAACATAATTCAAATAGATCTAAATTAAACTTACAATTATTAATTAAATAAACCTATTAACCCCTAAACTGCCAGCCCCCCACATCGCACCAACCTAAATTAAACTATATTAACCCCTAACCCTAACGTAACCCTAAACCTAACCCTAAACCTAACCCTAACACGCCCTAACTTTAACATAATGAAATTAGATCTATATTAAAGTTACTATTATTACCTAAATAATACCTATTTAAAACTAAATACATACTTACCTGTGAAATAAAACCTAAGATAGCTACAATATAACTAGTAGTTACATTGTAGCTAACCTAGGTTTTATTTTTATTTCACAGGTAAGTTTATATTTATTTTAACTAGGTAGACTAGTTAGTAAATAGTTATTAACTATTTAATAACTACTTAGCTAAAATAAATACAAACTTACCTGTGAAATATAACCTAAGCTGCCTTACACTAAAACCTAACATTACAAAAAAATAAAAATCACTAAAATTACAAAAAATAAAAAACCTACCATTACAAAAAATAAAGATTATTCCTATTCTAATACCCTTAAAAAAAAGCCTAATCTAGAATAAACTACCAAGGGCCTTTTGGGGGGCCTTAAAAGGGCCTTTTGTAGGGCATTGCCCTGAGATAAACAGCTCTTTTGCTCCAAAAATAAATACAAACACCCCCTAACACTATACAAACCCCCACCCCCCAAACTACCAAGGGCCCTTAAAAGGGCCATTTGCAGGGCATTGTTATTAAACAACTCTTTTGCTAAAAATATACATTACACAAAATAAACAAATTATCAAAAATAAAAAAAGTATTCCTATTCTAATACCCATAAAAAAAACACTAAAATTACAAAAAATAAAAAAACTACCATTACAAAAAATAAAGATTATTCCTATTCTAATACCCTTTAAAAAAAAAAGCCTAATCTAGAATAAACTTCCAAGGGCCCTTAATGTGATGGTAAACTCTCCCTTTTTTAAAATCAGATCTGGAATGTAAGCACTATTTTAGATGGAGTTTAATTAATTAGCTGTAATGAAGATGCAGTATAACATGCTTTTTAATATAGATATGAAATTCAAATACTGCATGCTCCTCCTCCCACTTCAAAAGTAAAATTTTCTGTGAGCTAACAGATTGAATTGTTGTCCAATCAGCGCTCTCCCCATATGGCACTTTTGTTGTAGCTAGAGCATTGATTGGAGAGTAATTCAATCATTTAGCTGACAGGAAAATTGACTTTTGAAGTGGGTGGTGTAACGTGGGGTATTTGAATTTCATATCTATATTAATAACTAAGTTATAGCGCATCTTCATTGCACATGATGAATAAAACCCCATCTAAAATAGCGCTTACATTCCAGATCTGATTTTAAAAAGGGGAGAGTTTACCATCACTTTAAAAGGGTCTTTTGGGAGGCCCTTAAAAGGGCCTTTTGTAGGACATTGCCCTGAGAAAAACAGCTCTTTTGCTCCAAAAAAAATACAAACAACCCCTAATACTATACAAACCCCCACCCCCCAAACTACCAAGGACCCTTAAAAGGGCCTTTTGGGGGCCCTTAAAATGGCCTTTTGGAGGGCATTGCCCTAAAGATATCAGCTCTTTTAGTGAAAAAAAATTGCAAAGACCCACTAACATTACAAACCCCCACCCCCCCCAAACTCACAAAATTAAAAAAACTATCTAAAAAACCTAAGCTACCCATTGCCCTGAAAAGGTCATTTGTATGGGCATTGTCCTTAAAATGGCATTTAGCTATTTTACTGCCTAGACCCTAAACTAAAAATAAAACCCTTAAAAAAGCCTAACACTAAACCCAAGATGATCCACTTACAGTTTTTGAAGTCTCGCTTGAACGATCTTCATCCCGGAGGCGAAGTCCTGATCCATGCGGCGAGAAGTCTTCATCCAGGCGGCATCTTCTATCTTGATCCCGGAGGTGCGGAGCGCGTCCATCCTCAAGACTTCCGACGTGGAGCATCCTCTTCATACGGTCGCCGCCGTACACTGAATCTTCAATGCAAGGGACGCAATCCAAGACAGCGTCCCTTGCATTCCTATTGGCTGAAAATTTTGAATCAGCCAATAGGAATTAGAGCTGCTAAAATCATATTGGTTGTTCAAATCAGCCAATAGGATTTAAGCAGCTCTAATTCTATTGGATGATGCATCAGCCAATAAAATGAGAGCTGCTTAAATCCTATTAGCTGATTTGTACAGCCAATAGGATTTTAGCAGCTCTCATTCTATTGGCTGATTCATCATGTTTCAATGCGGGAAGGCCTCGGTTTAGGGGTTAATAGGTAGTTTATGGGTGGTTAGTGTAGTTTTTAACACTTTAGTTATGAGTTTTATGTTACAGATTTGTAGCGTAAAACTCATAACTACTGACTTTAGATGGCGGTATGGATCTTGTCATTTTAGGCTGTAACGCTCGCTTTTTTGCCTCAGTGCAAAACTCGTAATGCCAGTGCTATGGGAATCCCATGAAAAAAACATCATTTTTACGAGTGCGGTACTGACATTGCGGTACAGACTAGAAGGCTATACCTACAAAACTTGTAATGGCTGTGTTAAGGAAAAAGATGTGTTATGGGTCACATCGCTGATATTTTACTCATAACGCAAAACTCGTAATCTAGGTAAATGTGTTACAATAAATGTTTAATTATGCCTGGCATTGCTGTGTGCACACACACACACATTAAAATGAATTAAATCCTCAGTCCTCTGTTTATAAAGTCAGTGATAAGAATACATTATTACCTGCTTGTTAAATGTTACCATTCAAAACAAGTCTATTTAATATTACTTCTAAAGCACAGATGGGAAGACATAATTTACTCCTTGTGTGTGAAATTCCTAATGCAGATTACACAAGATATTTTCACAACACTTTCTAAGTTCCGTACAATATGCATTACTTGGCTAAATATTCTAAAATGTGCAATTTAATCCCAAAATAAGAAACGGATATTGCATAAGGAACCTATGTTTGGCTTTACAGCAGGGCATACTTTGCTCTATGCCAACTAGGTATGTGCCTAGGGAAGTAGGATTTGTTGGTTGTATGGCATGTCTTCTAACTTCTATGGTCTCAAAATCTTTAATTTATTAATTTTATTGAGGATCAATGATCCCTGGTTGTCTTTGAGGGTGAACTACGCCCATGCGGCACTATACAAACATGATAAAAATTATACACAAATAATTTAAAATTGTTGGAGGGGAGGGGGCGGCAGATTTCCTGGAGACTAGTGCACCACCAAAGCTAAATATGCTTTTCTGTATTTTTTCTTCTTAAAGTAGATGAAGTTATAAAATGAGGCTAATATGATCTGATGTCTATTTTCATCCAATTCTGCAAATTCATTATGTTTTGACAACTGTATTACAATGTAACACAGATACTCTGGAGTTTCTTCCTGTTTGTGCTGTACCTCTGTCTAGCTCCTGTGTATAAGGGGGTTCTGGATATAAACTGTCAAACAGGAAGGGAGGGAGGTGATTACATTTGGATATAAGTAGCAGTACTGTTATAATTAACTCTTTCACTTTATTGCTGTTGTTATAATCCTTGTACCAGAGACAGAATTACTGTGTTATTTACTCTAGAGACAGTATTTCATGATCCCTTATTTATAAACTTGTAAAATGTAATCAATCAATATGGTGACATCAAACTGTCTTCATCCTCAAAGATGCAAAGTGTAAAAGTCACTCCCTGCTACATGTCAAAGGGCAGAAATGTCACACGCATTATGTTACCTTAACCCTAGCCTTTGTAACTACAGAGCTCACAGTTATCTCTTTCCCTCTTTCCTTTAATTCACATTTCATTAAGGAAAGGAAGGACAGCCCCCCCCCCCCCTAAAATAGAATAAATCCAACACATACATCATTAAAACTATTTCCCTGCCATCAGCCTTCCCTCTGGTAGTCAAATGGTTAACCCTAGAGCTGCGTTGCATAAGTTGTTGTCTACAATATTGTGGTTTCCATGATGACACAGTCACAATATTGTTTTAATGTGACCCAGGAAAATAACTTATGAACTGGGGAGGTCAGCCCCTGTTAACCCTCTTTTATGACTCCTTTGCATCCAAAGAGTTAACTCTAACCATAGTCCTAAAACTAACTAACCTAAAATATTCCCCCCCTTTCAGCTTAAATCTTGTATCTTCTTATAAAGCTGACACAAGAGGGCCTGTCACGGAGCACATCTGATTTGGAGGGAGGTGATTACATTTTCTAGATTAACCCTTTGGTATGCTAAAATATAACAATCTGCTTCTGATCCAAAATCCTCTTCCTGTTCAGCTTCACAACTGGGTCAGCAGCCTTACTGCAATACCATCATGCAATCTTACTTAAAAATCAAAACAGAATTATTTGTAACTTTGCTATTAAAGAGAACTAGATTGCAATCAGATGACTGTGCACTGTTAATTCCATGCATGAGCCATCTGTTACATATTTCACAAAATTTAGATACAAATCTGTCAATAAAACTGTTATTTCTTCCCCAAGAGAATGTTCCACATTTGTTTCTTGTACATGAAAGTGAAAAAAAATACATTGTCTCTTCCTTGTTGTAATATGCAGCACAGTGATTCTTCATGTTAATGTATCTGGGGCAGCCTATTAAGGTATTGGTTTAAATTCTTGCAAAAACATTAACCAAACTGAGTTCCAAATGCAATTTAGGGCTGATAGCTCAGAAAATGTATCAGAACTTCTAAAGAATAAATATAGCTGATATAAGATTTGGTCTAAGAAGTGGTGAAATCTCACAGGAAATGATAGCAAGTGGCAGGAGATGGTTAGAAAATTAAGTTCATTTTAAAGCTTGGATCATTTTGTTTGCACATGGTTTAAGTCATATGTCTGCTCCCCCTTAAATCTTTTTGTTGGATGCAAAACAAAACAATAGCCATTTACTTTGTCTAAGAAAGATGCAACAGAAATCTGTAGTTTTTGTAATTTGATTGAAATATGTTTATTGTAGTCAGTTTCCTCCTCTCACATGCCTTTGTTGTTGTCAACACTTCTTACTTTTTGTAAATGTTGTGCTTCATCCCATGATCCCTAGAATGGACAGAAAACTAAATATAGGTTTTCAAATTGCTAAATTGGCTAAAACCTTTTTTGTAGTATAAACATTATTTTAATCCTTTCTTTTCTTTCAAATAAAAATATGTGATGAAAAGGGGCATTCATTTTTTTTTATTTATGTGTGGATAGATTATATCTGTAATTACTATTTTTGCAAATGATTATGTATAATATATATATATATATATATATATATATATATATATATATATATATATATATATATATAATCAATTAGCCAGTGGCCCAGCACTCCAACCTTGACGGTGTATTATCAACCTGGGTGCAATCCTCAAGAAGACTTGTATACGTGTATGTGAAGGACACTCTCAGGATTTTTAGAAAGACAAAAGATGTATTTATTTTGACAAATCAAAACATGTCATAAGTAGAGAATCAAAGTCGACGTTTCGGCTCACATATAAGCCTTCTTCAGGACAACGTTAATCTTAATCGGCGACGTAGCCGTACTCCCAAACTAGAAAAAGTGAAGGTTCATATGTGAGCCGAAACGTCGACCTTGATTCTCTACTTATGACATGTTTGGATTTGTCAAAATAAATACATTTTTTGTCTTTCTAAAAATCCTGAGAGTGCCCTTCTTCACATACACGTGTATATATATATAGATAGATAGATATATATATATATAACATAATTTATGTAAGAACTTACCTGATAAATTCATTTCTTTCATATTAGCAAGAGTCCATGAGCTAGTGACGTATGGGATATACATTCCTACCAGGAGGGGCAAAGTTTCCCAAACCTCAAAATGCCTATAAATACACCCCTCACCACACCCACAATTCAGTTTAACGAATAGCCAAGAAGTGGGGTGATAAAAAAGTGCGAAAGCATATAAAATAAGGAATTGGAATAATTGTGCTTTATACAAAATCATAACCACCACAAAAAAAGGGCGGGCCTCATGGACTCTTGCTAATATGAAAGAAATGAATTTATCAGGTAAGTTCTTACATAAATTATGTTTTCTTTCATGTAATTAGCAAGAGTCCATGAGCTAGTGACGTATGGGATAATGACTACCCAAGATGTGGATCTTTCCACACAAGAGTCACTAGAGAGGGAGGGATAAAATAAAGACAGCCAATTCCTGCTGAAAATAATCCACACCCAAAATAAAGTTTAACGAAAAACATAAGCAGAAGATTCAAACTGAAACCGCTGCCTGAAGTACTTTTCTACCAAAAACTGCTTCAGAAGAAGAAAATACATCAAAATGGTAGAATTTAGTAAAAGTATGCAAAGAGGACCAAGTTGCTGCTTTGCAGATCTGGTCAACCGAAGCTTCATTCCTAAACGCCCAGGAAGTAGATACTGACCTAGTAGAATGAGCTGTAATTCTCTGAGGCGGAATTTTACCCGACTCAACATAGGCAAGATGAATTAAAGATTTCAACCAAGATGCCAAAGAAATGGCAGAAGCTTTCTGGCCTTTCCTAGAACCGGAAAAGATAACAAATAGACTAGAAGTCTTACGGAAAGATTTCGTAGCTTCAACATAATATTTCAAAGCTCTAACAACATCCAAAGAATGCAACGATTTCTCCTTAGAATTCTTAGGATTAGGACATAATGAAGGAACCACAATTTCTCTACTAATGTTGTTGGAATTCACAACTTTAGGTAAAAATTCAAAAGAAGTTCGCAACACCGCCTTATCCTGATGAAAAATCAGAAAAGGAGACTCACAAGAAAGAGCAGATAATTCAGAAACTCTTCTAGCAGAAGAGATGGCCAAAAGGAACAAAACTTTCCAAGAAAGTAATTTAATGTCCAATGAATGCATAGGTTCAAACGGAGGAGCTTGAAGAGCTCCCAGAACCAAATTCAAACTCCAAGGAGGAGAAATTGACTTAATGACAGGTTTTATACGAACCAAAGCTTGTACAAAACAATGAATATCAGGAAGAATAGCAATCTTTCTGTGAAAAAGAACAGAAAGAGCAGAGATTTGTCCTTTCAAAGAACTTGCGGACAAACCCTTATCTAAACCATCCTGAAGAAACTGTAAAATTCTCGGTATTCTAAAAGAATGCCAAGAAAAATGATGAGAAAGACACCAAGAAATATAAGTCTTCCAGACTCTATAATATATCTCTCGAGATACAGATTTACGAGCCTGTAACATAGTATTAATCACGGAGTCAGAGAAACCTCTTTGACCAAGAATCAAGCGTTCAATCTCCATACCTTTAAATTTAAGGATTTCAGATCCTGATGGAAAAAAGGACCTTGTGATAGAAGGTCTGGTCTTAACGGAAGAGTCCACGGTTGGCAAGAGGCCATCCGGACAAGATCCGCATACCAAAACCTGTGAGGCCATGCTGGAGCTACCAGCAGAACAAACGAGCATTCCTTCAGAATCTTGGAGATCACTCTTGGAAGAAGAACTAGAGGCGGAAAGATATAGGCAGGATGATACTTCCAAGGAAGTGATAATGCATCCACTGCCTCCGCCTGAGGATCCCGGGATCTGGACAGATACCTGGGAAGTTTCTTGTTTAGATGGGACGCCATCAGATCTATTTCTGGAAGTTCCCACATTTGAACAATCTGAAGAAATACCTCTGGGTGAAGAGACCATTCGCCCGGATGCAACATTTGGCGACTTAGATAATCCGCTTCCCAATTGTCTACACCTGGGATATGAACCGCAGAGATTAGACAGGAGCTGGATTCCGCCCAAACCAAAATTCGAGATACTTCTTTCATAGCCAGAGGACTGTGAGTCCCTCCTTGATGATTGATGTATGCCACAGTTGTGACATTGTCTGTCTGAAAACAAATGAACGATTCTCTCTTCAGAAGAGGCCAAAACTGAAGAGCTCTGAAAATTGCACGGAGTTCCAAGATATTGATAGGTAATCTCACCTCCTGAGATTCCCAAACTCCCTGTGCCGTCAGAGATCCCCACACAGCTCCCCAACCCGAGAGACTTGCATCTGTTGAAATTACAGTCCAGGTCGGAAGCACAAAAGAAACCCCCTGAATTAAACGATGGTGATCTGTCCACCATGTTAGAGAGTGCCGAACAATCGGTTTTAAAGATATTGTTTGAGATATCTTCGTGTAATCCTTGCACCATTGCTTCAGCATACAGAGCTGAAGAGGTCGCATGTGAAAACGAGCAAAGGGGATCGCGTCCGATGCAGCAGTCATAAGACCTAGAATTTCCATGCATAAGGCTACCGAAGGGAATGATTGTGACTGAAGGTTTCGACAAGCTGCAATCAATTTTAGACGTCTCTTGTCTGTTAAAGACAGAGTCATGGACACTGAATCCATCTGGAAACCCAGAAAGGTTACCCTTGTCTGAGGAATCAAAGAACTTTTTGGTAAATTGATCCTCCAACCATGATCTTGAAGAAACAACACAAGTCGATTCGTATGAGATTCTGCTAAATGTAAAGACTGAGCAAGTACCAAGATATCGTCCAAATAAGGAAATACCACAATACCCTGTTCTCTGATTACAGACAGAAGGGCACCGAGAACCTTTGTAAAAATTCTTGGAGCTGTAGCTAGGCCAAACGGCAGAGCCACAAACTGGTAATGCTTGTCCAGAAAAGAGAATCTCAGGAACTGAAAATGATCTGGATGAATCGGAATATGCAGATATGCATCCTGTAAATCTATTGTGGACATATAATTCCCTTGCAGAACAAAAGGCAAGATAGTCCTTATAGTTACCATTTTGAACGTTGGTATCCTTACATAACGATTCAATATTTTTAGATCCAGAACTGGTCTGAAGGAATTCTCCTTCTTTGGTACAATGAAGAGATTTGAATAAAACCCCATCCCCTGTTCCTGAACTGGAACTGGCATAATTACTCCAGTCAACTCTAGATCTGAAACACATTTCAGAAATGCTTGAGCTTTTACTGGATTTACTGGGACACGTAACCTGCCCCCTACCAGCTGAGCTGGAATGAGGGCCGCACCTTCATGTGGACTTAGAAGCAGGCTTTGCCTTTCTAGCTGGCTTGGATTTATTCCAGACTGGAGATGGTTTCCAAACTGAAACTGCTCCTGAGGATGAAGGATCAGGCTTTTGTTCTTTGTTGAAACGAAAGGAACGAAAACGATTATTAGCTCTACTTTTACCTTTAGATTTTTTATCCTGTGGTAAAAAAGTTCCTTTCCCACCAGTAACAGTTGAAATGATGGAATCCAACTGAGAACCAAATAATTTGTTACCCTGGAAAGAAATAGAAAGTAAAGTTGATTTAGAAGCCATATCAGCATTCCAAGTTTTAAGCCATAAAGCTCTTCTAGCTAAAATAGCTAGAGACATAAACCTGACATCAACTCTGATAATATCAAAAATGGCATCACAGATAAAATTATTAGCATGCTGAAGAAGAATAATAATGTCATGAGAATCACGATGTGTTACTTGTTGCGCTAAAGTTTCCAACCAAAAAGTTGAAGCTGCAGCAACATCAGCCAAAGATATAGCAGGTCTAAGAAGATTACCTGAACACAGATAAGCTTTTCTTAGAAAGGACTCAATTTTCCTATCTAGAGGATCCTTAAACGAAGTACCATCTGACGTAGGAATAGTAGTACGTTTAGCAAGGGTAGAAATAGCCCCATCAACTTTAGGGATTTTGTCCCAAAATTCTAATCTGTCAGACGGCACAGGATATAAATGCTTAAAACGTTTAGAAGGAGTAAATGAATTACCCAATTTATCCCATTCTTTGGAAATTACTGCAGAAATAGCATTAGGAACAGGAAAAACTTCTGGAATAACCACAGGAGCTTTAAATACCTTATCTAAACGTTTAGAATTAGTATCAAGAGGACTAGAATCCTCTATTTCTAAAGCAATTAGAACTTCTTTAAGTAAAGAACGAATAAATTCCATTTTAAAATATGAAGATTTATCAGCATCAACCTCAGAGACAGAATCCTCTGAACCAGAGGAGTCATCAGAATCAGAATGATGATGTTCATTTAAAAATTCATCTGTAGGGAGAGAAGTTTTAAAAGATTTTTTACGTTTACTAGAAGGAGAAATAACAGACATAGCCTTCTTTATGGATTCAGAAACAAAATCTCTTATATTATCAGGAACATTCTGCACCTTAGATGTTGAGGGAACTGCAACAGGCAATGGTACTTTACTAAAGGAAATATTATCTGCTTTAACAAGTTTGTCATGACAATCAATACAAACAACAGCTGGAGAAATAGCTACCAAAAGTTTACAGCAGATACACTTAGCTTTGGTAGATTCAGCACTTGACAGCGATTTTCCTGTAGTATCTTCTGGCTCAGATGCAACGTGAGACATCTTGCAATATGTAAGAGAAAAAACAACATATAAAGCAAAATTGATCAAATTCCTTAAATGACAGTTTCAGGAATGGGAAAGAATGCCAAAGAACAAGCTTCTAGCAACCAGAAGCAATAAAAAATGAGACTTAAATAATGTGGAGACAAAAGCGACGCCCATATTTTTTCGCGCCAAATAAGACGCCCACATTATTTGGCGCCTAAATGCTTTTTGGCGCCAAAAATGACGCCACATCCGGAACGCCGACATTTTTGGCGCGAAATAACGTCAAAGAATGACGCAACTTCCGGCGACACGTATGACGCCAGAAACGGAAATAGAATTTTTGCGCCAAAAAAGTCCGCGCCAAGAATGACGCAATAAAATGAAGCATTTTCAGCCCCCGCGAGCCTAACAGCCCACAGGGAAAAAGTCAAATTTTAAGGTAAGAAAAAATGGTCAAATCAAAATGCATTATCCCAAATATGAAACTGACTGTCTGAAAATAAGGAAAGTTGAACATTCTGAGTCAAGGCAAATAAATGTTTGAATACATATATTTAGAACTTTATAAACAAAGTGCCCAACCATAGCTTGGAGTGTCACAGAAAATAAGACTTACTTACCCCAGGACACTCATCTACATATAGCAGATAGCCAAACCAGTACTGAAACGAGAATCAGCAGAGGTAATGGTATATATAAGAGTATATCGTCGATCTGAAAAGGGAGGTAAGAGATGAATCTCTACGACCGATAACAGAGAACCTATGAAATAGACCCCTTAGAAGGAGATCACTGCATTCAAATAGGCAATACTCTCCTCACATCCCTCTGACATTCACTGCACGCTGAGAGGAAAACCGGGCTCCAACTTGCTGCGGAGCGCATATCAACGTAGAATCTAGCACAAACTTACTTCACCACCTCCATCGGAGGCAAAGTTTGTAAAACTGAATTGTGGGTGTGGTGAGGGGTGTATTTATAGGCATTTTGAGGTTTGGGAAACTTTGCCCCTCCTGGTAGGAATGTATATCCCATACGTCACTAGCTCATGGACTCTTGCTAATTACATGAAAGAAATATATATATATATCCAAGAATATCTAAAAGAAACAAAGTGCAACCGGAATCTTCTGTAGTATAATAGTAATTAACACACAGCGCTACTATGTTGCACTTACAATGTTACAAGCCTTTATTGCACATCAATCAAAAAAACATCAGCTTGGTTAAAAAAAACTTTAAATCTATATCTTCCATACACAAACTTCTTTCAGCGTGTCCTTATCCTTAGCTTGAAAGCTTGCGTCCTCATGTCCTGCGTGTGACTGCAGCTAGTGGCAAACTTCTTATAGCCTCAACGCATTTCAACCTCCACCGTGCGGTCTTTCTCAAGAGGAAATTTTCTCTTGATAAAGACCACACAGTGGTGGTTGAAAAGCTTTGAGACTAACGTGTCTAATAATTTTTTCTGGTCACAATTTTGAGATTTTGAGAATTCAAAACTAGGAGTGTATTTTTTGTTTTTGCTTTTTCTTTTTTCTTATTAATATTTTCATTAATATTATTATTATTTTTGTTAGACTTCTTTTGTTAATGTACCGAATAATTAGAATTTCTTATTATTTATAAGGTACACACTTATCACTATCATCATTATTATTGCTATTGGTGTCCTCCTTTAGGTAACTAGCGCTGTTTAATTTTCTTAGATTTATAAATATATATATATATATATATATATATATATATATATGTATGTATATATACTTGGTTTTGCACTCCAGGGATGTAACATTTGAAAATCATCTTGAGTATGTTTATCTTATACTCCTTATCCTTTGCAGCCAATTAAAAAAAATATATAGAAATGGGCTCCTGAACTAATCAATCAATAGCTGTGTAGCATGTTGCAGGGACAATTTTCTGGATCCTGTAAGATACACTCCAGACTCCAGACTATTGATGCAGTGAAAAAAAAGTTACAGGAAACAAGGGAAAATTATATAATCAAAGTATTGATTGATAGATTATATAATTCTTTAAAGGATAATTAAAGTAAAAAAAAAATAGATGCTCTAGTTAGAGCATGTAATTTTAAGTCTAGCAAACCTTACCAGGGGTTAAACACATAGTAGCAGTTTACTTGGGACCCAAAAAGCACTAACTGTACTTGAACATTTTGTGAGGTATTGCAGTATTTTTGCTTAATGTCCCTTTAGTGATCTGTTATTTCAGATGAGCAAGGAATATAGTCAAATAATAAAAGAATCATATTGTTGCAGGCAGGTGACAAGTGGATGTTGACGGTGATTCCTGATGTCACAACCGTCTACACGACTCTTTCGAAAGAAAAGGATTCTCTCGCCACAGTTAGCGACCAATATGGCTCCTTTCAACTTTGCTTTTTTCCCCTCAGGCAAAATCAGTAGCGCAGATTGTACTAATCTTTTCTATAAGTCACCTCTTTGATTGTAATTCCCTGTAAAGTATGGCTTGGCTAGCAGGCAGGCTCATATAAATAATCTGCCGCAACGTCTTCCACAAGGAAAACAACATCCTACGAGAATCAGAAAATACATTTTTTTCAAGGTCAATGTGAGCATGCAATAAAAAATATATCATAAGACCATTTCTTCATTGGTCAGCTAGTGCATCCCTGGGTATTGCTGAGATCATCATTTATTAAAGAAGATAGAAATGTTTGATTTGCAGTTTTAAGAAGGTTCATCACAGACTAAATAGGTTTTCAGCTACTCATTAGCAAGAGTCATACATTTGTGCTGGGTCAGGTTGGTATGGTACAGGAAAGCACCTTTCTATTTACCAATGAGCCCAAAGACACCGCTACCCAAAATATTCCAAATGTAATAATCAAATATTAATTTGCTCTTTACATTTCAATATTCTGTATTTAGCTATCAATTAATAAGCACTACCCAGGTGCTGAATCTAAAAATGGGCAGGCCCCTTAGCTTACATTCGTGCTTTTCAAATAAAGATACAAAGAAGACAAAGAAATATTGATAATAGTAGTAAATTAGAAAGTTGCTTAAAATTACATGCCCTATCTGAATCATGAAAGGAAAAATTTAGGTTTCATATCCCTTAAAGGGAAGGCATTGCTCCTCAAAATATGCTGCCCCCTACACACTAAATCTTGCTGCCCTATGCAAAATTGTCCCATACAGTAATACACCCCTGAGGAATTTAATATTTATATCCAAAATTGTCTTATTTTTTTGTAACTGCCATAATGCATTTAGACTGGTGATTGTATCCATATCATAACACAAGCATATTTTTTAACATACAGATATATATAAAGAACATCTCACGCCATATAGTTGATACCAGCATGCAGAAAAGAGGTTCCAAGATTGCAAATACAGAGAATCATTTTAATTTTAGCTACCACGACACAGAAGTTCTAACAATTTTCACAGATTATCAACTCACACACAGCATACGCTGGGATCTGTTACATCAAAAGACTTTTCGTTTAGCACCTTATCCCTGCTCCAATGTATTATTGAAAACAAGATTCACATGGGCACATCCTTTGGATAAGTCAGCTGAACACTCAGATATAAATAGCGTTCAAAGCTTCCACATCATAAACTAAACCCTGCTCTTTGATGGCTGGTGCACTGTAGCTCTCCGACTCATACCTCTTACTCTGACATGAGATATTATAGTTTGGGAGGAAAGAACAGGTCCCTTTCAATAAATAAAGAGCCGCAAGATGTTTCCACTTGCTGCTTATTGAAGTCAGCTGCGCACATGAAGTTGGTAATGTAAATCTTGAGATGGCAACTTTAGCGTATACAACCACAGCTCGCCAGCTAGCGCCAAAGAATTTATTATGTACTAACATTATTTCTAAAATGTTATAACCTTTCTCTGCTTTAAAAGGCACAGTAATATGTCTGGGTTGTATGTTTCTTTCAAAACTCTGTCAACCAAAGTGTTAAAGAGCTTTCCTTATAGAATTTTCACAACACTACTTATATTGCAGTATTATGTTGCATTGAAATTTAAACAGCTTTTACTTAAAGGGACATAATACTCATATGCTAAATCACTTGAAAGTGCTGCAGCATAACTGTAAAAAGTTGACATGAAAATATCACCTGAACATCTCTATGTAAAAAGGGGAGATATTTTCCCTCACAATTTCTTCAGCTCATCAAAGTAAATACTCTGTGAACAGTTATACATCAGCTACTGTCCAGCTGCAAGTTGAAAAAAACAACAATAACCAATCAGCATCAGCAGTACTGAGGTCATGCTTTGCTTTGCTGTGATCTCATGAGATTTTACTGCAATCTAATGAGATTGCATAGTACACTTCCTTAAACTCTATAGAAAAATAACATAACTGTACTTGCACATGCCAGAAGTCTAGGGGTAGCTATATAAGTATGGGGCACATTACAAATGGTTTGGTTAACATTTTCCCCAACAGCTTTCAGTAACAAAATATCAGTTGCACTTGACTTTAAATCTGGCCCAATATATATATATATATATATATATATATAGTCAGAAACTTTGTCACATGCTCTCAAAATAGATTGACATGTGCATGTAAGTTTGACAAAGAACCTCTGCATTCTATTTCTAAATGTCACTTTAACTGCATCTAACGTGTATTACTGTTCTTTTCTAATGATTAATACTATTTTATTCCCAGGAGGCAGAAGGAGACTCTATTACACCTTTATTCTCTGCGAATTCTGCTTTTTTTGTACAGATATTGTACAATTTAAATTCATTGTTAGTTTGCCCATCTGACACTATCAGAGGTGTTGACAGTGACGCACATGTTCTGGAGTATAATAAAAAAAAACTTTATTGTCCTCAGTATTTCACACCTTTTGATATGTAGCAGGATTGGAAAAAATGGACAACCTGAATAAAATCTGTGTACAACTTGTCAGCAAGATGTAAAGTTGCCATTTACCTTCCTGTAATAAAGCACAGCTGCATTGTGTTTTATTGCAAATATTAGATGTACTTAGCCTCCATGCTTATTACCCAGTTATTAACTCCCTGGTGCCCAGTTATTAACCCCTTGCCTGCCAGAGAATGCTGCAGCCCTCTTTAGCAAGGACATTCAAGCCACATAACCAAACCCAACTAAATAATAATTTAAATGTGGCTTTATTTTGTTTGCATGTGATGTTTGATTTGATTCATGCAACAATTCTCAGTATGAAAAGAAAATATTAGTAAAAAACATTGTCAAAATATATAATCTAAAATGTATAAATGCTATTTATTTAATATTTATAACACAAATACAAGCAGGAAGTGTGGGTGGGTGCCAATACATGGTGTATGTTTGAGAAGCAACTTGTGTGAGCGGTGTGTATGGTGTGTTATGTGTGTACATATGTGTGTGTCTCTCTGTGCTTGTGTAAACATAATTGTGTGTGCCTATGTGTGCGATTGTATGTATGTGTGTGCATGTAAGTGTGTTTGTGTGTGTCTATGTGTGTGCATGTAAGTGTGTGTGTGCATGCAAGTGTGTTTGTGCGTATGTTTGCATATGAGTGTGTGTGCATCTTTTAATGTGTCTATATGTGTGTGTGTGTGCTTGAGTTTGTATGTGTGTAAATGTGTGTCTGTGTGCATGTTTCTGTGTCTATTTGTATATGTAAGTGTTTGTATGTGTGTGCATGTATGTATGAGTATGCATGTGCATGTTAGTGTGTTTGTATG